>NC_089594.1:4868314-5168314 GCF_019320115.1 Miscanthus floridulus
ATGGCTTCCATTGCTGCTGATGGCTGATTTGTTGATTGTTGCTGCAGCCGGACATCAAATTATCAGCTTCATGGATGGTAATGCAGGTTACAATCAAATATTCATGGCTGAAGAAGATATTCCCAAGACTGCTTTTAGATGTCCAGGTCATGTAGGGCTGTTTGAGTGGATAGTCATGACGTTTGGTTTGAAAAATGCCGACGCTACTTATCAAAGAGCTATGAACTTTATTTTTCATGAATACATCGGCACATTAGTGGAGATCTACATTGATGATGTAGTGATTAAGTCTGGAGATATCACAAAACATCTAGCCGATCTACGAAAGATACTGGAGTGCACAAGGAAGCATGGATTGAAGATGAATCCTAATAAATGTGCGTTTGGTGTATCGGCAGGTCAGTTCTTGGGTTTTATGGTGCATCAGCGGGGCATCGAAATCAGTAGGAAGTCTATTGATGCAATTAACAAGGTGGTTGCTCCTGCCAATAAAACTAAATTGCAATCTTTGATCGGTAAGATTAATTTCATTAGAAGATTCATATCTAATCTGTCGGGTAAGATCAAGGCTTTCACTCCATTACTTAAATTGAAAGCCGATCAGGAATTTGTATGGGGAGCTGAGCAGCAGTTAGCCCTAGATGAAATTAAGAAATATTTAACAAATCCTCCAGTGCTAGTTCCACCTCAACACGGGAAACCTTTCAGGTTGTATTTGTCAACTGATGATACCGTTATCGGTTCAGCTCTTATTCAAGAATTTGAAGGGAAAGAACGTGTTATTTATTATTTGAGCAGAAGATTAGTGGATGCTGAGACAAGGTATTCGGCCATCGAAAAATTATGTCTGTGTTTATACTTTTCTTGTGTCAAATTAAGACATTATTTGTTATCTGCCGAATGTACGGTCATATGCAAAGACGACGTAGTCAAGTATATGTTGTTGATGCCGATATTAAGTGGTAGAATCGGCAAGTGGATTTTAGCATTATCAGAATTTGAACTACGTTACGAATCGACTAAGGCAGTTAAGGGGCAAGTTATGGCTGATTTTGTCACTCAGCATTGTAATACAGTGGACTCTCTGGAGGTTGCTCCTTGGACACTTTTCTTCGATGGGTCCACATGTGGTGAAGGAGCAGGTATCGGCATTGTGTTGATTTCACCTCAAGGAAGGAAGTATGAGTTTTCATTGCCGATTGTTGCTACATCGACAAACAATCAGGCGGAATACCAAGCCTTGATAAAAGGGTTAGAATTGCTGAAGGAGATACATGCCGATGCTGTTGAAATCTTTGGTGATTCTATGCTAGTTATAAATCAATTGGCTGGGATTTATGAATGCCGAAGTGAAGTTTTGATTTCGTATTATGAAAGATGTTTGCAATTGTTGAAAGGATTTAGAGATTTTCGTCTTGAACATATTTCTCGACTGCATAATGAGGAGGCTAATCGACTAGCTCAGCATGCTTCAGGGTATCAGCCTATTCAGGAAGTGCTAACATCGGCAGTTGATACCGATGACTCGAGAAAGGAGATTGTCGATTATTTAAAGGATCCATATAAAAAGGTTGAAAGACGTATAAGGTTCCAAGCTACCAAGTATGTGCTCCTCGATGATGAATTATATTATCGAACTATAGATGGAGTTTTACTCAGATGTGTTAGCAGTGATGAATCGAAAAGCTTGATGGGTGAAATTCATGAAGGAGTGTGTGGGGGTGCATCAATCGACTTTCAAGATGAAGTGGATGATCAGAAGGAATGGATACTATTGGCTGACTATTCTTGAAGATTGTTTTAAATATTTTAAAGGATGTCAGGGGTGTCAAAAGTTTGGTAATATTCAAAGAGCGCCTGCATCGGCTATGAACCCTATAATCAAACCTTGGCCGTTCCGGGGATGGGCTATCGATCTCATCGGTCAGATTTATCCACCATCGAGCAAAGGACATAAATTTATTCTGGTTGCTACCGATTATTTCACAAAATGGGTTGAGGCAATTCCTTTAAAAAAGGTGACATCGACTAATATGATCGATTTTGTGAAAGAGCATATTGCTTACCGATTTGGTATTCCTTAGACTATCACTACCGATCAGGGTACTATGTTTACATCAGGAGAATTTGATGAGTTTGCTATAGGTATGGGAATTAAAGTTTTAAATTCTTCTCCATATTATGCTCAAGCTAATGGTCAGGCTGAGGCTTCTAACAAAGGGATCATCAAACTCATTAAGCGCAAAATTAAAGAAAATCCTAAGAGGTGGCATACAGTATTAAATGAAGCCTTGTGGTCATATCGGATGTCATATCATGGTGCAACCAAAGTAACGCCTTATCAGTTAGTATATGGACACGACGCAGTATTGCCTTGGGAAATTAAAACTGGCTCTAGGCGAATACGTTCTCAAAATCAGCTGACAGCCGATGATTATGATACTCTTATGAAGGATGAGTTGGAAGATGTGGTGGGTCATCGGTTAAGGGCTTTAGTTAGCATCGAAGAAAATAAGAAAAGAGTAGCCAGATGGTATGACAAGAAGGTGAAGGTAAAGGAGTTTGCCGATGGAGATCTGGTCTGGAAATTGATTTTACCGATTGGGACTAAAAGTTCAAAGTTTGGAAAGTGGTCTCCTAATTGGGAAGGTCCATATCGGATAAATCAGTCTATTTCTGGTAACGCATATATTCTAGAAACCCTCGAGGGGGTTGTGTTTCCCAGAGCATTAAATGGAAAACATATAAAGAAATATTACCCTAGTATCTGGATGGATGCATAAAAGTATAAGTGCCGATAACAGTCCTGTCGGCTAGAATTATACAAGGATGTCGATGTCTCATAAAGTGCCGATGCAATAGACAAGATTTACAAGTTTAACAAGGATTGGATAGCCAATATCACACGCAGGCGAATCTGGTCGGCTTCCTTCATTTCTTTGATGTCTTCATCGGCAGCACCCTCCACAGGCTTGAGTTTTTTCTTCATGGCCAAGGCTTTGCGAGCCTAGATGTCTCTTTCTTGCTGAAGGGCCTTGATGGCATTGGGTAGCTGGCTTTCTTCTTATTGGGCATGAGTTAAGGCTGCCTCAACTTCTTTCAATTCAGCCAATAGAGCCATCCTCTTTGCTGATAAATCTAAGATTTTCTGCTTAAGTTCAGCGCCCGAAGTTTGCAAGTTGCCGATGCCCTTGTGCTTCTCGTCGGCAATCTGTTTCAGTTGTAGCATCTCTTCTTTGAGTTGAGCCTGAGCTGCTCTATCGGCAATGCGTTGAGCAGCCCGTTGATATTGCAGTTGGCGGCTTTCTAAATGGGCTGCTGGGAAGAGTACTTCTTCAACATCGGCAGGGACCTGGCCACAGATTGTTTTGAAAATTGCCTTTGTGGGGTCCGAATCATCTACCAGTTGGGCGGTATCCTGCTGTAACAAGTTCAGGAGAGCTTCCAGCTTGGACTTAATTTCTGCCGATATTGTTCCCAGTGCAAGGGAAGAACTTGTTTCCTCTCCATCATCATTAGAAACGTCAATGGCAAAGGAAAATAGGCTGTTTGGGGAGTCTTGTTCCTGAGAAAAAGAAAAAGAGGTTAGTTAAGGATAAGTATGAATATTGTAAATCGATTAGGTCAATCGGCTTACCTGTTTCAAGGCAATTTCCTGTATTTGGCTGGAGGAAGCAGCCTGGAGCGTGTTGTGTGGAGGATCGGCTGAGCTTGCCGATGGGATATCCTCTGTGGCCTCATTGGTGGTTGGCCCTTGGGGTATGATGACCGATGGTATGTCCTGTACAGGAGGATTAACTACTTGCTCAGTTGCATCGACTGATTCTGGCCGGCTTGCAGACATTGGGGCAGATGTGGGGATCGGCATGGACTTCTGTCGTTTTGGCTGTGCCTCGGCATCTGTTAAGTCTTTGCGCTTTGCTTGGGCCTCAGCAATAGTTGGCTGGGGGGCATCGGTACTTGTTGGTTGTGGAGCTTGAACATCTGGTACGCTTGCCAATATACCCATTTGTTGCTGTAAAACAAGTGTAAGGTATGATATTTAACAGGTAAAATGTAAAATCAAAGGAATACCTCTGAAGGTTTGCCAGAGGTAGTGGTGCTTGATGTCGGAGGAATTGCCGATGACGATCCAGCAGCGGCTCTTACACCCTAATGATTAATGTTAATACAGTTTGTGATCGGCATGAGTAGAAATAAACAGGGTTGTTACCTTGAATGCCTTGATCAGGGTTGTAGCAGCAGCCAATGGAGTGGCCCTAGCTGTAGCCAATTTGGACTTGGAGGTGATGGTCTTGGCATGGGTCTTCTAGTGAGTCAAAGCAGCTAAGGTGGGGGCGTTATAGCCGATCGGTGATATCGGGGAAACAGGCTGAAGATCGAAGGGTTTCTCACTTTTGCTCATAGATGGTGCTGGGTTGTTAACCTGTCATGAGAAAGTCAGTTACCGATATATGAAAGGAAAAAGTAGAAGGGAGTTAAAAGAAACTTACTGCATCATCGGGGATGGCGTATTCAAGGTCGATCATGTGCCGATATGTGTGAGCAGATGTTGCAAATAGTTGTTCCTTCCACTCTCGCCACCATTACTTATATGATTCGGTGATGAAAGATACTGGCGTCTAGATGGATATATAGACATCTGTAGTATCGGCATCAGGGGAGAGCCGCACTACCTTGCTCCAATCTGTTCCGCAGGTGATTGTTTATCTGGGTTTGATCACATCGGCAAAACAAAGTTTGATTGGCCGTTGCCCAAAAGCCAATTGACGGGATACTGCCGATGGGTTGTAAAATTCATACGTGATATTGGTGTTTTTCCCGCTACCGAATGTGTTTACTGGGATTGCCCTGGGAGTAATGATGGCCATCATGAGTTCATTATCCTGATTCAGAGTGTCATTGGCAAAGTTGAAAAGAAGGGGGAATCTGTTTTCTTCGTCAATATAAGGTACCCAGACCCTATGATCACGAGAAAGACCATTGTAGAAGCTTTGGAAGAATCTGCCGATCTGGTCTTCATTGGCCTCTGTTCCAGGGAGGACAATTATGGCTTCACCAAAATTGAGGGGTGAGCGTGTTGCCGATTCCTCATCCCCAAGCACGTTGTCTTCAGCAATTTCTCGTGGGAATTGTTGGGCGAAGAAGTCCCATTGCAAACATTTGTGCATATGGGCATTCAGCCACATGTTGATAAACCACCACAGGCCTCCTAAGTTGCCAATGGGTTCGCCAAGCAAAAGTTTCTGAGACACTTGATGAAGAAGATGATAGGTGGAGCTCAGAAGGTATCGGCCAAGAGGGAACCTTACACCATTAGCCAAGAGTTCAGCCACGGGGAGGAAGGCGTTGGTTGGTCCTACTGATCGACCACAGAAGATAAATTTTTCTAACCACATATTCAAGAATGTGGCATGTTCCCTCTAGTTAACTGTCCCGGTCTTCTGGCATTCTTGAATGTATCCCGTCCAACCGCCGATGTTGCGGGTATTCACCCTATATTCAGATTTTCTGCCATAGATGGAGCCTTCATCGGCAGTTGAGATATCCAAGCCAGTGAGCATGTAGACATCGGCAAGTGTGGGAGTAGCTGGGCCATGTCCAAACATAAAAGTGTTTGTTGTGTCTGACCAGAAGTAAGCAGCTACAATCATTATTGACTCGTTCTTTTGCATATCGGCAATGGATAGCCTAATGCATTGGTCTAGCTTCCGTTCTGCCCAGTGTACTTGCATCGACCTATTGACCCTCAAGTACCAATCTTTCCACCCTTTGGTGGTTTTGGGCCAAGATCGGAATGTATCTTTCCATAAATTCAGAGAGAAATTTTGGGCTCTAAAAGGGATTCTGTTAACCTCGGCATTAATCAGATCAGTTGGATCTGGGTTGCCCATTGGTCCTAGGCATTGGACATGCGGCTGATCGGTTGGAATAACTAATTTGTTGTGAAGTTCCTAAGTTTAGAAGATCCGAAGAACAAAGAAAAAGAGAAAAATTACCAACTGTATGAACTCGCAAAGACCAGAGGAATCGAGGTAAAAGGTAATGGAAGTGGAATGAACCGTAGGGACGTCGAAGTTGATTGCCATTATCTTGAGGTGGATGGGGGCACGAGCCGGAGACTCGAGGTTGACGCTGGAGAAAAGGTCTTGTTGGTTGAGGTCGTGCAATTGTTCGTCGGAGTCGCCGCCGGAAAGAGAGAATGCCAAAGATTGGAATCTGAGGGTAGAAGACGAGCGTTCCGGAGAAGTCTATTTATAGGCCGCTCAGAGTAGGGGTATTTTGGACTTATCTCTATGCCGCGTGCATGTGGGTCGAGGTGGTTCAGGTGGATATGGTAACTGTTCGCACGATAATCAAGGGAATGTACAGATGATTCGATGGCAAGTAATCATGACTTGGAAGAGATCTCGGTACAGGATATTTTAATTCTGAAAATGGCGGCATTATTATGTTAGGATCTTGCCGATGGATTATTGTTTCGGTATCTTAACCATAATCAGGGCAAGAGTGGTTGGAAATTGTGCGATATTTGCTAAGGTGCGTGAATCAGGACTAGATTTGATTAGATTTGATAACAGATCAAGTTTTGGTTTGGAGGATGAGTTACGGTAATTGGGCGAAGGCAAACGTTATCTGGAGTAAATTTCAGAGCATTAATGGTTTTATACTCTGAAATTAGGGGGCATGTGTTGACACCATTTTTTGCACATGTCAAAATGATCAGAGTGGGCTAATCGGCAGGAGGAAAGTTACTGTATACGCTGACAGCCGATGAAAATTAGCTTATAAAGGTGGTTGCTGATGAATGGTGGTGATCGATGGAAAGATTGATTTAGACTCGGGCGTTGCCGATAAGGTTGGAGATGTTATTATCGATGCCGATGAAGGGAGGCTTGAAGACTACTGCCGATGAAACAGGATGTATGCCGATGGAAAGGAGGTCGGTGAGATTTCCATCGTAATTGAGGCGGACAGGGAAATAGTTAGGAGTTGATTTTCTTTTCTATATTTGTTAGAATATGATTCATGTAAGACTCACGTGTTTCCTTAGATATGAACTTGGTGTCCTAGTTGTATTTGGTTATGTCTCTTTAGATCAGGGTATAAATATAGATTGAGGGGCAATGTAAAAAGATATATCAATCAATATCAAAACCAATTTTTACTCCTATTTGCATCTACTTACTTTTCGGCGACTTCGTCAATTTGCATATTTTTCCTTTTTACGAGTTCTCATTGATTCGGCGAGTTGCATAGCTTCAGTGCGACCTTCGGCGATTCTCGAGTTCCGCGTGAGTACCTCTTGGCCGTGACTTCCGGGCGTATCGCTGTTGTCAGGATCAAAGTGCTCGTATCTTCATCCTTGTTGATTAACAGGTCAAATCGACTGGCACGCTTTGGATATCGATTCGGGTATTAGCCCTTTGTGTTTGCAGATCCACTTTTGCATCAACACCTACCAAAGGAATACAACTGTTTTGTTTGATTTTCAATCGTCATAGCGGCAGTCGCTTAGGGAAAAAGGAGGAGTGAGGAAGAGTATTGACTTGGTGCCCTTCTGGAGGAGGATGCAGAACTGCTTGGGGGAGAGGATGGCGCGCCACTCCTCCTCGCTCCTCTGCTTGCGGGGGTGGGACGAATGACTGCGTCATTGGCGTGCGGGGGCGAGACGCCGGCGGCCGTGCGTGGTGGGGCTGGGGCGAGCCGGCCGCCGCCGCCGGCGCGCGCGGGCGGACGTGGCGGGATGGGGCGGGCTGGCCGGGCTGCGACGGCGGGAGGCTCGGGCGGAGCGGCGGCGGCAGCGCGCGCGGCCGGGCGTGGTGGGCTGCGGCGGCGGGGGGGGCTACGGCCGAAACGGTTCACCTTGCGGGGCTTGCGGGGCTGCGCCGAAACGGTTAAGTGGTGAAGCCACTTTGCCGAGAGCCAGATCTTGGAGGCTCTCGGCAAACCTTCCCTTTTGCCGAGATCCCCCAGATATGGCTCTCGGTAAAGTTATTTTTTTTTCAAATTTCGTTCGAATTTTTTAACTAGCTAACTGCACAAAAAAATATTAAAAAAAATAAAAATTATTATTTGCCGAGAGTAGCTCTCGACAAACTGAACAAAAAATGATATTTCTAAAAAAAATTAAATCTTTCCCGAGAGCAGCTCTCGGCAAACCTCTTCGCCGAGAGCCAGCTCTTGGCAAACCATTGATCCAGGCCAGGTAAAAAAAAAAGAAATCTGCGCCGAGAGCGGGCCTAGTTGCTCTCGGCAAATAGCCTTTGCCGAGAGCAATCCCCTGAAGCTCTCGACAAATAATATCCAAAAAAAAATTAATAAACAGTAAACGGCTCCGGAAAAATACGAAATTTTGCCGTGTTACAACTTATGCTCTCTAATGGCTATACAAAAAGTTTGGAACTCCAAAACTAATTCGACCGTGACATTGTTTGAAAATCCTAATGGATCCTTCTCAACTTTATGAAACTTATTCGGAGATGTCTCAGATTGTAAGAATCATACGCAACCACTTGTGCGAAACATTTTCAATTTTTTACCACAGCCTCCAAGTGTGATACCATGACTTTATTGCAAATATCACAATTTTCCGACTTCGTTTCCTTTTTTAAGAATTTTTAAATCGTTGGGCGACATATGTTCGTGGTCTTCGATTCGTAAAATAAAAGGTGAAAAAAACGTCAACAAGATATTATTTGCCCTCAATAATGCATAAATAGCATGAATATCATTTTCTACTTAATTTTTTCCCGTGTTTAAATCAATCGCTGTTCAAATTTTAATCGATTAAAAAACTCCTTGAAATGCAATTAATTAATTATATATAGCAAATAATTACAAAAATACACAAAATTTTAATATTGAGTACAACTGTAGTATGTCTATAGAGAAAAAGTTTGGAGCAAATGAAAGAAAAAATAATTTAATTGGAGAGAGTTAGGAGAAGAGAAACACATGCACATGAAATATAGAAACCACATTTGCCGGGAGCCTGGGAGGGGCTCTCGGCAAATATTTGCCGAGAGCGGCGCTCGGCAAAACAGTGACGCCGTCAGGGCAGGTCACGGCTATGGGCCCGCGGCAATGTTTTGCCGAGAGCCTGATTTTGCCGAGAGCGCGGCCTACGGCAAAGGACCATTTTGCCGACGGGCATTTTTTGCCGAGCGCGGCTGTCGGCAAAACGGCCCACTTCGCCGAGAGCTGTTGCTTGCCGAGATGCAGGCCCATGGCGATCCTGTCACTTGCCGACGGCCGGTGTTTGGCAAACGTTTTCTTTGCCGAGAGCCCGCGTTTTTGCTCTCGGCAAAAATCTCGGATCTCGGCAAAGGACGTTTTTCCGGTAGTGGATGTTCTTCCTTCCTTTCATGATATGGTCACAGTATTAATTGTCGTCCAACTGCGCGCCACAATTGCACTCTGATATACAGTAATTAATTATTTGACTAACAGATCGATCTAACAGCAGTCAACTTATATGCTTACAGTTTTCCCTTGTAATACAGTATTGCATGCAAGGCTTGTTTGGATGGAAACTAAACAGGGCAGACATTGCCTTTCCTGGCCAGGTAAAATTTTGGGCCACTATCCAAACAACCCTGCAATGTCTTCAATTCAACAGTCGAAAGAAGAATATTAGTCATGCAAAGACTGCAATTTAGTTAACAGTCGAACCGACATTAATTCAGTTCTTCCACTGTTGGGATAACATTCTGCTTTAATTTGGTGTGTACTTTAATCATCTGTGGGATCGGAATAATGTGACTTTAAAATCATGCATCACACACAATACTCCCTGTCCAATGTCCATGCAAAGACTCTGGTTTAGTTAACAGTCGAACCAATATTCTGTGCTTTGGTGTCACCTTATCATCAAGACAAAACAAGAGAGAGAGAGAAAGAGAAAAAACTACTCTCTAGTGTACGCTTTGCGTGCTCGTCATAATATTCTAGCTATGCCCTACGTGTTAGCCCAATGATACATGCTCTATATCGCTGCACTGTGCACCATGCATAGTCCCAAACACAGCAACTAGCTAGGCCTGTGTAAATGGCATGGCACCAAGATGGGGAAGGAGGGCACAATCTTTATTCAGCGCATGTTTTCTAACTATGACTCCGATTAGTTTCCTTGCATAACTGATTGAATTTTCTTTTTCATCCATTAATATATCTTCTAATTTCCTTGTATGTCAGTTTTTAATCTCTCCTTCCTTATATGAATGTCCATAAATATCTCTGATTAGTTCACCCTCTTGATTAATTTCCTTATATATGGCCGATGGACTTCATTCGCCGCTAACATTAGAAGCGAATGAGCGTTCAATAAGGGTCTTGGAAAATAACGCGCGTGGGGTAGTGATTTGATGTGTGGTGTGACAGAATGGGGTACCGGGAATTAGCAATAAAGTTGTACGGTTTGATGCTGACCTTGACCATGGTGATTTTTGAGGGGCCTACTTACCAATTGACAATTTGACTCATAGTCATATATGAGGAATTGCTAATTGACCTTTTTGTAGCATATGTTATTATTTTTACTGACAGGTTGGCAATAAAAACGTTGAATTACCTGTTGAATGTTTGCCATATAACTCCTTGCCCACTGACAGTTTTAGCGACAGATGTCTTATTACGATATATTGATGTTGTGGTGTAATGTGTTTAGTATCCCCTTCTCATTTTTCCCTCCACCATCATTCATTGACTTAGCACATCAGAATGACCTTTTTGAGTCCAATGAAAGACTTTGGCATGAAAATGGTTGTAAATAATGTGGCAACTTCTACTCGCTCCGTTTCAAATTCTAAGTCGTTCTAACTGGAAATGGAGGGAGTAGAAACCAGTCTGCATCAATAATTCTTAGTTAAAGACTAATAAAACTGATACAGCTTTTGTACACTAAATATGTGTCGGAGGTGTTGACCCTAGCAATGGAGATTAGTGTATCACGCAAAAGGAATCAGAAAGGTAGCACACAAGACATAGATTTATACTGATTTAGGTAAGTGGTACCTTACATCCAGTTTGGAGTAGATCTCTTTATCTCATATTGTTGAGTTTACAAGGGGTTGATGATGACTAACTGTCTATGCAACGTAACCTAGAATATGTTGAGATTATCTCTCAATACTGATCGGGGGATCCCTACCCCGCCTTATATAGCCTAGGGGTAGGGTTAAAAGGATACCAATCGGTTTATGTACATGTTTCCTAGTCGGTTACAAGGAAATCTACAATAGGATAACTACAACAACTTGTAGAAGTTGGCGTCCAAGCTTCCTAAGTTAGGTTACTTGCTTGTCCACCGCGTCTGATGATGGGCCTTGGTTCAAGTGGACCTCATCTTCGCCAGCTTCGGTCCATCCCGATGGCAATGGGCTAATATTTGGAGGGTGAGGTACCCTAGGTCCATATCACCGATAGTAGCCCCTAAAGGACTTGATGATGAGACAGTCGGATGACTCAATCCTTCAAGTGCTAATGCTGAAGGTCCACGTGTTGATGCACCCAAAGTTCCGACACTCCCAATGGCCATTAAGTCCTACCGGGTTTGACTGGTGCTTCACCGAGCTCTCATATGTCTTCCGGTTATTGTGTTCCATTAAGTCCTATGATAGATAAGGATGAATGAGTCAAGGAATCTGAAGTGTCTCGTCTTCCCGGGCCCATCATGGATCTTGGTTTTTGGTTTCCCTTTCTTCCTTCTTCAAGGTGGGGCTATTTAAGCCGAGGTAGGATACGCCTCTTGGCTCACTCCAAGCCCACCTCCTCCTTGAACTCATTAGATCCAGAGAGACCTCCTTAGCCAATTGTCTATTGTCATGGCGTCCCTCATCCTCCAGCGACCCCGACAGCGATAGCGGCGCTGGTAGAAGGTTGTCATGGGGTCCCTCATCCTCCATCGACCCCGACAGCAACAGTGGCGTTGGTAGAAGGCCACCAGTATCTGGGCATAGCAGTGGATGCTCACCCTAGGTGCCAGTGGAAGTTTTGCAAAGATAAGGTGGAACGTCGCCATTGGTTGCTCGAGGGTACTTATTACACTTTAGGATCTGGGTTCCTGAGGTGCCGCCTTGGCGCGCGGGCTTCATTGAGGCCGCTGGGATGCCAGTGGTTATATTACCATCGATGCATCTGTGGTGGCCCTGAACAAGTGGGGCAGACTGCGGTGTTGATCACGCTCTTTTTGTCACCACACCAAAGTGTTCCCTACGTAGCCACTGGTGCCGGTTCGTCAGATTTGGCGCTAGGCGATCCTCCTTTCTCTAGAGCAGCGAGGATGGCCCACCTCACTTATGCTTCCGCTGAGCACTATCGCTATCACTCAATGTGTTGTGTTGTGTTGTATTATTGTGGGTGGATTTTTTTAATTTCTAGCTAGTGAGCTGGGGCACAAGTATAGTTTTCTTTAGTGCACCCTTCTCAATCGATGGGTATGCATGCCAGCTTGCCTGCCCTCAAGTCTCTCCGCCTTATTATCAGAATTAATGACTATTGCTTGTTCAACACATTTAATTTCACCAAGATGACTTTATACCATGTGTTGTACTTTATTCATATGCATGTTTGGGAATAATATGACTTCACACCATGCAATTTTTGTATCACGCGCAATAGTACTCTATACTGGCCTGATAATAGTTTGGATCGGAATCCAAAAGGCTGGATCCGAACATGGTTTTTTAGGTTCATCAGAAGTTCCTAGGAAGAACCCAGAAACCCAACATGGAGATGAGTTGGAACTTCCGATGTTGGAGCATCTTCCTGAGAGCGTAATTTCTTCATCATTTGAACTCAAAATTGGACATTCCATATATATTTTTTGACCATCTTGATGAGAGGAATGCAGTTGTGAAGTCCGTTCTACATTTTGACAACTTCACAAAATGGACTATTTTGGTTGTCAACAAGATGTATAGCGGTCGTCGTTGCTCGCTGATGCAACGCGGTTGTCATCGACACTCAACTTCAACGCCACACCCATCATCGACCACCTTGACCCACGCCTATAGTAGGAAGCATCGTGGAGATTTCAGCGAGCATGATGATTGGCAACAAGGTGATTATGATCCTCTCGGACTTCCATCTCTTGGACTAGGACGCTCACCGGAGCCAGCCGCAGCGGCGCTTGACGAGGACGTGATGGTTTAAACCTCTCAATCCATCAGAACCAAACCACCTAACCCGTCATTGTACAAGTTGGTTTTGAAAACCAGCTAAACCCGATCAAACCCGTCATTGAACATGCCTACATATGGTAACCAAGACCTTAATATATATACATGAATGATAACAAAGATCTTTTTAGGATGGTACAGCCTTGTCCAAGCTAGGCCAATGTTAGATTCAAATTCTGTAAACATATTATAATATAACCATCTCATGGACATTCTTTCTAGTACTCGACTAGGATCTCGGATGTGCAAGAGCATGTCAGAGGGGTAGAACAGTCACTAGGGCTGCAAGCAATGACGAGCCAATGCCACTGGCTCAACGTAGCCCAACAAACCAACCGGATCATGCTAACATTGATCCTAGCATGCCCTGGCTTTAGCGTGGCTCCATCTTCACGAACATTCTGCTAGTACCTCCCGTGCACCATATCTTAACTAGGAATGGAAGTGTATGTGGAGGGATTTTTTCCACCAAGAGTATATACTGAGACTACAAATGGTGAAGCAATGAGCTAGTATTACATATTGGATTGGTGTAGGACTACAAGCTCCAAATCACCTCATTTGTCCATGGGGAGTGGAGGTATCTACTGCATCCAAACGCATGTATAAGTAGAAACAAAGGCGGTAGCTGAATCCGATGGTGGAAAAGAAAGTAACAAGTCACTAGTAGAGAACAGACTTTTAGTTCAAGGCTTTAGTCCCGGCCATTTTTGGGCCCGGGGCTAAAGAAAGGATTAGTCCCTGTTGAAGCTAGCAACTGGGACTAAACTGACCCGCCCAATGGCTAGAGCCATAGCTTTTCCAGGAGGGGAGCAGAAGGGGACCTTTAGTCCTGGTTGGTGGCTCAAACCGGGACTAAAGGTCACCATCTAGTCCCGGTTGGAGCCACCAGCCGTGACTAAACCTTTAATCCTAGTTGGTGCACTACTGAAAACTCGCATTCTTCTGTGTGTGTGAAAACACACAGAAAAATGCAAATACCATCAAAAAAACATTTTTCTGACGGTGTACCCTCAGTAAAATACATACGAAAATATAATGACAGAAAAATTCAATTGTTCTGTGTGTTCGCCGTCAGAAATAATTTTTCTGTGGGTGTTACACGCACAGAAAAATTGTGTTCTGCCAGATTAAAAATAAAATTTATGTGCATTATTCCTCTCAGAAAAAGAAAAACCCGACAGAAAAATCATTTTTCTGTTAGTGTTGTCCCGTCAGAGTTGCAGAGGTGCACTCACAGGAAAAATTGTATTTTTCTGTTGGGTTAGGTGAACACACAGAAAAATTGTATTTTTTCTGTCAGGTGTTAAAAGACCACCGACAGAATAATATACACTTACACATGCAGCAAATTGGATACAATAATTATTTGGAAACAGTAGCAACAGAGGTATGCTTTATCACCGCCAGTATTATGGTCCATTTCACCGATAGTAGCCCCTAAAGGACTTGATGACGAGCCAGTAGGATGACTCAATCCTTCAAGTGCCGATGCTGAAGGTCCATGTGTTGATGCACCCAAAGTTCCGACACTCCTGATGGCCATTAAGTCCTACCGGGTTTGACGGGTGCTTCACCGAGCTGTCGTATGTCTTTCGGTTATTGTGTCCCATTAAGTCCTTTGATAGATAAGGATGAATGAGTCAAGGAATCTAAAGTGTCTCGTCTTCCAGAGAGAGCTCCTTAGCCAATTGTCTATTGTCATGGCATCCCTCATCCTCCAACGACCCTGACAGCGATAGCGGCGCTGGTAGAAGGCTGTCATGGAGTCCCTCATCCTCCATTGACCCCGACAGCAACAGTGGCACTGGTAGAAGGCCACCAGTATCTAGGCGCAGCAGTGGATGCTCGCCCTTGGTGCTAGTGGAAGTCTTGCAAAGATAAGGTGGAACGTCGCCATTGGTTGCTCGAGGGTACTTATTACACTTTATGATCCGGGTTCCCGAGGTGCCGCCATGGCGCGCGGGCTTCATCGAGGCCGTTGGGATGCCATTGGTTATATTACCATCGATGCATCTGTGGTGGCCCTGAACAAGTGGGGCAGACTACGGTGTTGGTCACGCTCTTTTTGTCACCACACCAAAGTGTGCCCTACACAGCCACTGGTGCCGGTTCGTCAACTTCGGCACTAGGCGATCCTCCTTTCTCTAGAGCAGCGAGGATGGCCCACCTCTCTTATGCTTCCGCTGAACACTATCGCTATCACTCAATGTGTTGTGTTGTGTTGTATTATTGTGGGTCGATTTTTTTAATTTCTAGCTAGTGAGCTAGGGCACAAGTATAGTTTTCTTTAGTGCAGCCTTCTCAATCGATGGGTATGCATGCCAGCTTGCCTGCCCTCAAGTCTCTCCGCCTTATTATCAGAATTAATGACTATTGCTTGTTCAACACATTTAATTTCACCAAGAGGACTTTATACCATGTGTTGTACTTTAATCATATGCAGTATGGGAATAATATGACTTCACACCATGCAATTTTTGTATCACACGCAATAGTTCTCCATACTGGCCTGATAATAGTTCGGATCGGAATCCAAAAGGCTGGATCCGAACATGGTTTTTTAGGTTCATCAGAAGTTCCTAGGATGAATCCGGAAACCCAACATGGAGATGGGTTGGAACTTCCGATGTTGGAGCGTCTTCCCGAGAGCGTAATTTCTTCATCATTTGAACTCAAAATTGGACATTCCATATATGTTTTTTGACCATCTTGATGAGAGGAATGTAGTTGTGAAGTCCATTCTACATTTTGACAACTTCACAAAATGGACTATTTTGGTTGTCAACATGATGTATAGTGGTCGTCGTAGCTCGCTGATGCAACGCGGTTGTCATCGACGCTCAACTTCAGCGTTACACCCATCATCGACCACCTTGACCCACGCCTACAGTAGGAAGCACCGTGGAAATTTCAGCAGGCATGATGATCGACAACAAGGTGATGACGATCCTCTCGGAGTTCCATCTCTTGGACTAGGACGCTCACCGGAGCCAGCGGCAGCGGCGCTTGACAAGGACGTGATGGTTTAAACCTCTCAAACCGTCAGAACCAAACTACCTAACCTGTCATTGTACAAGTTGGTTTTGAAAACCAGCTAAACCCGATCAAACCCGTCGTTGAACATGCCTACATACGGTAACCAAGACCTTAATATATATACATGAATGATAACAATGATCTTTTTAGGATGGTACAGCCTTGTCCAAGCTAGGCCAATGTTAGATTCAAATTCTGTAAACATATTATAATATAACCATCTCATGGACATTCTTTCTAGCACTCGAATAGGATCTCAGATGTGCAAGAGCATGTCGGAGGGGTAGAACAGTCACAAGGGCTGCAAGCAATGACGAGTGTAACACCCTAAAATTTGTTTCTCTTGAAATAGAGCTAAAATGGTTTAATTTTCTATTTTTGTGCTCATGAAAACATAGGGAAATAATAAATTTTTAGTAAATTAAAATTTATCTTAAGGTAGAAACATGTTTGTTGCATTCATGCCAGTCGCACCTTGCGTTTCTATGTGCAAAATATTTAAAAAAATACATTTAGGAGACGAACATCTATCTCTTGGAACCTTTCTAATTTAATTCCCACCTCATTGACCTTGATCTTTATTATTCTAAGCTCTCAACAATCTTTTCATGAGCTCCAAATATTTTTTTCATGAGTTCCTCGTCTTTCAATTTATCTCCAGGATTTTTCTGGGGATTTTTCTAAGCTTCGGAGCATTTTTCGTGATATAAATGGTAATTCTAGACTTTCTAGAATTATTTTTATTTCATGATATTAATTAATTTTGAAATTAGAAAAATCCAAGCTCAATTTTCCACCGACTCCCAAAGGCCCATGCCTTTATTTACTAATGGGCTTTAATGATTATTTAAGCTTATTAGTGGAGGTGGATGGTGCAACATCAATTAGTATCATATTGCTAGTTGATGTGAAGGTGGAAAGTTTTCCTCCCTATATATATGTACCAACCCCTTAGGCAAAGCACATCAGAACTACCGTAAGAGGAGCCCCTAGTTTGGGAATCCTAAGGTAGTAAATTAGATTTTCTCTCCTATCTCTACTATACGTCATCTCCAACGTCTCGATTGCGCCCATGCGCCAGCATCGCCAATCTGCCGTTTCTAGCTCTCGGCAGCAACGTCATCATCGCTTTTGTTGGCTGACTTCTCGTCGTTGTTCATCTCTCGCTTGAGCATGCCGAGCAAGCCTTCATGGAGAGAGCAATCTTGCTAGTCATCGTCGCTAGTTCAACCTACACGGTTCAGCATTTAACCGCCGTCGCCCATGCCAACGGAGAGCAGGTTCACCATCCATGTCCTGCACAATTGCCTATATCCCTTTCTATATACTGTTGTTTTATGTGTAGTTTTCCCATCTTAGTCCGTTCAAATTATGTTAGATTCATGTCGATGTGATCTTCGTGTTAGTAACAATGCTATCATGTTAAATATTTCCAAGCTTTAGAATTTAAATATCAAATTGATTTAGTGTAAATACAACTAGTTTTATTTTATAATTAAAAGCAACATAGATTTTCTACTCTGTTGCTTTATATACAAATATTGATATGGTTAATTGCTGATATTAATATTATGTTCAATTATTAATTTACATAGCTTAAACACGTACCATATACAACTTGTTTAGATGCTTATACATATACTTTTCTTTTACAAAGATAAAATTTAACTTGATTAAATTATATGGCATTGTTTATAAATAAAATATGACTAGTTTAACTCGGCTTTTAAAATAAAATGTGAATTTGTGTAATCCGAGTTAATATGCTTCACATGGTTTTGCTTAAATAAAACAAATCAAGCATGTATGCTTTCCTTTTCTTTTATAATATAAAATTTCCGGTAGTCGTTTCTTTTAATTGTAGCTCTGTTCTCAGTGTTTCTTGTGATCTTGTGACCATAGCTCCGATTAGAGTGCTTTTCGCATCTGTGTGTTCGTAGCAATGCGCAGATTAGTTTTCAAATCTTTTTACTAATTGGTGTACTGTTCTAATCTAGTCATATTTGTATGCTATGCATGTTTGTGCTTGGATGCTTGTGTGGTGCTTTATGATCAAGTCCAGTCGGTGAGCCTTGCGTTAGTGATTTAGAAGAAGTTGGTGATCAAGAAAGAAGTTCTTTGAAGGCTAGGACCAATTGAGAATCTGAATTTTTAAGGTAAATATAGCATGGGATCATCCTTGTTACCTATTCACTCTAATGTCACTTAATTCATATGCATTGGGTAGTACTTTGCTAGTGCTCAATTAAATAACCATGATCTGTAACTTGACTAATGGTAAATGCAATAAACGTTAAAATATGATTTTTAGCAACATGGAATAAGGGGGCTAGTGTACAACCCTAAAATTTGCCTATTTTGAAAATAGGATTACAATGATTTAATTCTGTATTTTTGTGCTCATGAAATATAGGAAAAAGAAAAATTTTTATTAAATTAAAATTCATCATAAGGTAGCAACATATTTGAGCATACATGCCCTTGCATTTGATTTATCTGGTTGAGTGGTTTTGATTGAAAATTTAAAATGGGTTAAATTGCTTTTGCAAATGAAATAAAAAATGGCTTAGAAATAAAAGAAAATAAAATTTGAAAATAAAAGAGTTTAAAAAGTTGTAAAATTTATTTTTTGAAAACCTAACAATGGTTCTTCTCCTATTTTGAATTGAAAAATAAATTGGAAATCATATTTGAGTTTGCATAGGTTCATATTTGAATTGTATTTGAAATAAGAAAAGAAAAGAAATAGAAAAGGAAAAGAAAACCTCTCTCTCTCTTGCTCTCTATTTGGCCCAGCCGGCCTGCTCTCTGGCCCAGCCTGCTGCTGGCTTCCACTCCCCACCGGCCCTGCTTCCTTGGGCCGACGGCCTGCTAGGCCTGCTCCCTCCCTCTCTCAGTTTTCTTCCGCTCGGCCCAGCTCTTCCTCTCCTGCTCGGCCCAACCGAGGCCCGTAGCCGCTCGGGACCCACGCAAGCCTCGCCGCACCATGTCTTCCACCTCCGGAAGTGTCCCGCTCGAGAGTCTAAGGCTGCCCCGCATCATTGCCTTGCGCACCACACTGCTTCCGCTCCTATAAAGCTGAGCCCTGTGTCCACCGCCTCCTACCGTGCCCTATTGCAAGCTGTTGCCTCGCTTTCGAGCCGTACCGCCACCGTCGAATCTTTGCCGCCGATGAGCCGCCCGTCTTGCCAAGCATAGCGCCGCCTTCACTTGCTCCACGCCGCCAAAATTCCCCTTGGTAAGTTTGCCTCGCCGCTCTCTCTCTTCCCGTGCTTTCCCCGTCGAAAACCTCCTCTCGTGTTTCATCATTAGCATGGCTCATTTTATGGTCTAGAAATAGAGAAATTTGTGGTTTTTAGATTGGGAATGATGATAATTTTTTTGATTTATATACCATTTGAGCTTAAAATCACTTGATAGTTTGAATATGAAGATGAAGGAAGCTTATAGTAGTTCATCAAAACTAGTATGCACCTTTCATTGCCTCATTTCATGGTCTATAAATAGAGAAATTTTTGGTTTTCTAGATTGGGAATAATGGTGGATATTTTTTTATTTATATGCCATTTGAGCTCAAAATCACTTGATAGTTTGCATATGTAGATGAAGGAATCTTATAGTAGCCCATCAAAACTAGTATGCACCTTTCATTGTCTCATTTCATGGTTTATAAATAGAGAAATATAAGGTTTTTAAGTATATAGCTCATTTAATTTCATGGTTCACAAAATGAGAAATCTATAGTAGTTGATGAAACTGAATATAGAGAGTCGTAGATGGCGACTGCTTCTAGGTCCTCGGCCTCGCATGGGGTCCCTAAGCGACTAAGGCCGGACCTCCCTCTCATTGCATGCGGCAAGTGTGAGCAAAAGACTGTGAGGGAGTACAAGGTGAAGAAGGTTCCCAACCAAGGGCGCATCTTCTACTCGTGTCTGAATCACGAAGTGAGTTATTTTTTTGTCAGTTTTGTAATGGTTTGTAGCCATTTTTCATGATGATTTTGATTAAAGTTCTGGATTTGTTGTTGTAATTTTAGTGGGTTGGCACTAGATCATGTGACGGTTGGTACTTGGAGGAAGAATATGTTGTGCACGTCCTAGAATCTCTTGTAAAGGAGACTAAGGTGGCTGATGAGAGTGCACCTGTGTATGATGAGGCTATGAACCAGCAGAAGAATCATCTGTCTATTTTAGATGGAATTGGTCGCGAAATCCTTATTTTGCTGAAGTGCATTGTAGGTTTAGTTTGTTTAGTGCTAGTTGGGATTGTCTATATTGTATCAAGGCTTTAATAAATTAATGTTCGAGAGTATGTGAAATAGATGTGGTATAGGATATTAATTAATCATGTTGATTGATGGATGTTGTATAATATGGGTTATTGCAAGTTTTTGATGTGGTGTACGTCATGTAATGCAGATGAATCGACAATGGATGTACTACGCGGACCACCGCTCCCCAGAGTTCATTAGGGGCATGCATGAATTCATAAATGTGGCCAAGGCAAACACATGAAATGGTTTCATGTGCTGCCCATGTGTACTTTGTAAGAATGAGAAGGATTATTCTTGCTCAAGGATCCTTCATGAACACCTGTTTATGTCAGGTTTCATGCCAAACTATATTTGTTGGACTAAGCACGGATAAAGAGGTGCTATAATGGAAGAAGATGAAGAAGAAGGGGATGATGACAACATTATTATTCATGGGTTTGCTGAGTACGGTGCCTTTGATGATACTGCAATGGGGGAAGCTGAAGAAGAGGTAGCAACTGAAGAAGATGTAGCGGCAGAAGATGAGCCCGCTGATGATCTTGGTCAGTCCATCCGTGATGCACAGAGAGAATGTTAAAGTCAAAAGGAGAAGATGATGTTTGAGCGCATGCTAGAGGATCACAAGAAATTGCTATACATGACTTGCGAAGGGGGGCAAAAAAAGTTGGGTATCACACTTGAATTGCTGCAATGGAAGGCAAAGAATGGTGTATCCGATAAGGGATTTGGGGAGTTACTGACTATCGCAAAGAAGATGCTTCCGAAGGCAAACAAATTGCCCACCACTACTTACGTAGCAAAATAGGTCATCTGCCCTCCAGGATTAGAAATCAAGAAGATACATGCATGTCCTAATAACTGCATCCTCTACAACGACGAGTACAAGAATTTGGATGCATACCCAGTATGCCGTGCATCGTGGTATAAGATCAGGCTAGATGACCCTGGTGATGTTGAGGGCACAGGTGAACGTCCCAAGAAGAGAATCCCTGCCAAGGTGATATGGTATGATCCAATAAGACCACGCTTGAAACGTTTGTTTAGAAACAAAGAGCATGCAAAGTTGCTGCGATGGCACAAAGAAGACTGTAAGGTAGACAATATGTTGAGACAACCCCGCTTATGGGTCTTAGTGGAGAGCAATCGACAGAGAATTCCTGAAGTTCGCAGATGACGCAAGAAATTTAAGGTTTTCATTAAGTATGGATGGCATGAATCCTTTCGGGGAGCAGAGCAGCAGTCATAGCACTTGGCCTGTTACTCTATGTATCTACAACCTTCCTCCATGGCTGTGCATGACGTGGAAGTTCATTATCATGCCAGTGCTCATCCAAGGCCCAAAGCAACCTGGTGTTGACATAGAAATTTGGTTTGAGATAAGAAGTCCCTGAAGACAGGAAATTATCAAGGAAGGCTGAATCCTCTAATCAAATCGGCTAAATAGATTACCAGATCAGCTAGCGAAATGACGACATCAAGGGAATGAACCCTACCGACAGAGACAGCAAGACATGAAACAAGAAGACATATCGGGCTCCATAGAAGGGAAAGATTGGAGTCCAAGTTATCCTAGATTAGGAAGTTTTGTTCACTTTTCCAAGTTCTATAACCAGTCTTGTTTGACTCAGACTCATAGTCAGGCCTTGGGTATAAATATTGTACCCTGGCCATTGTAATAGATATCTCCAATGATCAATACAAACCAGTACCTTTACTTTTTGCCTTATGCCACCTCTTAGGAGTAGGAGTAGAGTAGATTTCAATGAGTTCTTCGGTGAGCAGGGTTGCATCGGTTAGATCTGACCTCTGGTTTATCTATGAGTATCTGTCATGACTTATACCTTGTTTGTAAGGCTGCATCGTTTAGGTCTGACCTCTTGCAAGCTTCATATAAGTTAGTTATCATCAGTTAATTGTAAGGCTGCCCTCGATTAAGTCTGATCTCTTGCAATTGCTGATAGTTATCCTTTATCAAAATCCACATGGCTACCCTTAGTTAACTCTGATCTCGTACGAGTTTTGATTCGAACCCCATGCCTGATTAAGTTCGAGATCGATCGGCTTTGTATCTTTTTGAATCATCATCTTATCGCATTACATTGTTCACATCCTACACTGATGATGGTTCTTGTTAGCTTAGCCATTGTAATCCAATTTTGATCGAAGATAGCGTGTGGTCATAGCATATTTAGCCCTAGGTAAGGCTTGCTAGCTGATGAGATCCGGTCTAGAAGTGCTTTTATGGCTACATCAGTTAGGTCTGACCCCCACTACTAGCATCATAGATCAGAAATTATCAAGTAGTAAGCATTGCTTATGGCCAAGCATAGTCTTTGGCTACATGCTATGTCTGCATCGGCTATTTAGCCAATCGCCTATGCTTTCACGATCATAGCATGTTTCCACGATCTCATTATGCGTTTATAGATCTACGTGCTTTGAAGGTTTAATTTGTTATCTTTATTATGGCTACATCGGTTAGGTCTGACCCCCACTATTGAAGATAGTAGATTGGATCTGATAGGTGTATAGGTTTATACACGTCTAACTATTGAGTGGTTGCATGCTATGACCCTTCTTTCACTGGAATCGGCTATTTAGCCGATAGTCTATCTTTTGAGAATATATGTTGGCTCTGTACATGCTTTTTACTTGTTTTTATCCTGGTTAAAAGCTAGTATGTTTCTCAATCGAATCATATGCTTTCATGCCTATCTTTTGTACACCTCTTCACATTCATGATAATCGATAGGTTAGATCTATTTAATTGAGTAACTGATGATTGCCGATATGCTTGTTTTACTTATCATGTATCATGAACATGCTGGATATCGACTCTCTATCCTTGTCTCACTGGCCACTTGGCCACACATTTAGGACTGTCTGAATGAATGACTGGCATGTTCCACCTTAAATTACTTATCAATCTTGCTCCCTTGTCAATTGCAGGTCAAATTGACTGGCATGCCCTGAGGTCACAGCCGTCTGGTCAGGTGGTGCCCTCCCAAAGCCTGGACAGAAGCTCAGGATCAGCTCCGCACGGCTTCCTCACCGGCACTGATCACTGTGTTCCCAACGTCGATTTTTTGACGTTGACACCTGGAAACAACATTGATGTGTACCCAAGGCCATTAGTTGAGAAACTTCAACTTTTGTGGAACAGCACAGGCGTACATGTGTGGGATGAGTACAAATAGGATCACTTTGACCTACGACAATTGTTGTTCGTAACAATCAATGATTAGCCTGCTCTTAGTAATCTTTCAAGACAGTGAAACAAGGGATATAATGCATGCATGCACTGTTTTAATGACATGGAAGGTATATTTTTGAAAAAATGTCGAAAGGTCTTGTACATGGGCCATCGTCGATTTCTTCCATTGAATCACGCCCTAAGAAAGAGAGGCAAGCATTTTTAAAGGTAAGGCAGAGCACCAAACAAATCCTGACAACCGTAGTGGTGAGGATGTATTCAATATTGTGAAGGATGTACAAGTAGTCTTTGGGAAGGGACTTGGTAGCCAACCTATTCCAAATGATGCTAACGTACACACCCATGTGGAAGAAGTTCATATTTTGGGAGCTACCCTACTGGCAAGTCCTAGAGGTCTATAGCGTGATCAACGTGATGCACCTGACGAAGAATCTTTGTGTGAACCTGCTGGGTTTCATGGGTGTGTATGGGAAGGCTAAGGACACACTAGAAGCAAGACAGGACCTGCAGTGTATGAAAGAACGAGAGAACCTGCATGTAGAGAAGGTAGATGATGGACACTAGTACTTAAGTCCTGCTAGCTACACTCTTAGCAAAGAAGAGAAGGAAAGCATGTTTGAATGCCTAGCATCAAGGTCCCATCTGGCTTCTCCTCAAATGTAAAGGGGATAATAAATGTGGCAGAGAAGAAATTCCTAAACTTAAAGTCTCATGACTGCCACGTGCTTATGATGCAATTGCTTCCGGTTGCATTGAGAGATTCTACCTCCAAATGTACGATTAGCCATCGTGAAGCTATGTGCATTCCTCAACGCAATTTCTCATAAGGTAATCAATCTAGTGCATGTAGCAAAGCTATAGAATGACGTGGTCCAAAGAGAGCTGGGAAAGATGTTGCACAGCTCAAGCAGCAATCTAAGCAATCTATCGACCCACTAGTTGTTGACGATGATTGTACAAATGCACAAGGTGGTCCAATCGATAGGGATGCACTCCAAGACTTCATGGATACAACAGGTCTCGCACCTCAACAACTCATTGGGGGAGGATCGACACGAACAGCCAAATTTGATATTTACCGGACCTATGTGTATGGTAGGAGTCTTGTCAACCCAAAGTCCTATTCATCACTGGGTACGCAAATGTTCTTGTTAAACAAGTGGTACTTAAATGCATGTGCCAAAGAAGGGGCATGGCTTCTTGCTAGAGTTAGACCAGAGCATTACTTCAATGGCTATGACATTGTACATATTGAGTTCAATGAATTACACCAACTATTAAACCGGGACGCTCTCGACAAATCTGTTCTCAGTGGCTGGTGTTTGTAAGTGATTCTTTCTACAATTGAAAGTAACTTGCATGTTAGTTCATTGTCTATATATAGTTATCCTTACACTATATATATTCTTTTGTACTATATAAATGCAGATATTAGATGCTGAAACGAAAGAAAAAAAGTTAACCGATGTTGGTTTTTTGGATCCAAATCAAACATTTAGAGACACGGTTAGTCCATATGATAGATGGCAAACTCAAGTGGAGAAGAATCTATTTAGGTTCTTAGATAAGTAACATGACAAGACACTGATACTCTTTCCTTACAACTTCTAGTGAGTGTTAATGTCTCATTTTATTTTGCTTACTCCATGTTGACTTTAGTTAATGAGTTATGCCTATGTATAAACATGTAACTTTCACTGGATACTGCTGATCATCGATATGCCCGGGAGTCTGGTAAAGATCTTTGACTCAGCGACAAAACCCCGAGAACATTACTAAAAAATGATAGATATTCTCCAGTGGTAATTTTGGTATCGCACATTGTATACTCTCTTATGCCATTTTATTGATATAACTCCATTTATTTATTTTGTTGGGAAGTGCTTGGAAAAAGTTCACCCAGAAACACCATTATGGTCATTGGAAAGTGCCTCTGGATATAGTCCAATACCCAGTAAGTACTAGCTAGGTCACCACATCTTTATTTAGTTCAATTCATTATTACCATGCTTCATTAGTGTCGACACAGAATTTTCGTCTCCGTGCCAAGGACACACACAGCAAGCCGGAAGGGTTCGCTCTTTTGGAGTAGATCCGCCTAGCTTCAACGCAAGGGTGATCGATCCTGCGCAATCCTCCTGAGACATTCCAGTCAATTTGACCCTGCAATTGATAAGGAGAGAAATTTTATCAGTAATTAAGGGCGGAACATGCCGGTGTTGCCAGACAGTCCCGAATGTGCGGCTCAGAGAGCCGATATGAGAGGAGATCGACTAAATAGTCGATTCCAGTATATTCATAAGAATAAATCGGTTAAAGCTTATGGGGTTGCATAAGAAGAATCGGTTATCATTTGAAATAAATATCATTTAAGCAAACATTAATCAATGGCAATAAGATATCAATGATGATTGGTTTAAACTGAGCCAATGGTTACAAGTAACCGAACCCCTTTTTATATAAAGAAACAATTCAACACCACTTAACCATTTAATAAAGATAAATCTAATGAACATGTTAGATCTCATCTATCGCCATGACCAGTGGGTCATGAGGCAGAATCATGCAGGCCGTAGAAACAACAATAGACTCAACAACCCTAACTCATTACTAATATCAGTGGGGCATGAGGCAGAATCATGCAGGCCATAATACAATAATAAGATCATGGGGCTAACATATCTTTCAACTTATCTCTACTTCAATGGTCTCGTGATGTGAACTGCTCGTGAAAGCGCTCGATATCGGCTAAATAGCCGATTCAGGCATAGCGCACAGTTAAGGTCATGCCTTCTCAAGAATGGATCTACCAACTAACGATCCCCACTCCACGGTGCTAACAGTGGGGTGAGAGGCAGAATCCCACAAGCCGTGATAACGGGCCATGAAGTGGTTCTCGCTAACCGATAGATTTACTCAAGATCGAACATGCCTTAACCGCACGCTATGCACGATTAAGATTGATGTAAAACAGCTGATGAAAAACATAGCTCATCATTTAAAGTGTAGATCAGATCAGTTTTAGATTAGCAAACGATGAGTCAAATATGATATAAGGCCGATCTAAATCAATCTCAATCGGGCAGAGTAATATTGCTGTAATTAGATAATCAATGAAAGCAATAAGCAATATCGGTAACTTAATGAATCTACCAAAGACTGTCATTCAAAGGTAGAGCCGATAACATGACCTTGATCTAGTTCAAGCAGTGGGGTGTGAGGCAGAATCACATAGGTCATACTTGAACTAGGCAAGAGTTGATAACTAGCCTATACCAGAGTCACTGTTGGGGTCGACCGGATCGATGTAGACATATGAACAGAGGTATAAACCATGACGGTAGTTACAGACAAGCAGTGGAGGTCGACCGGATCGATGCAGCCGTACTCGCTGAAGAACTCGCCGAGATCTACTCTACTCCTACTCCTAAGGGGTGGCTAGAGCCAAAAAAGTAAATTGACTTGTATTTGATTGATTGGATGTCCTTTACAATAGTCGGGGTTTGATATTTATACCCGGAGTCTAGACATGAATCCTACTCAAGCACGACATGTTACAATCTTTGGTATGAAAGAAATATTCCTATCTTAAGATAACTTGGATTCTAATCTTTCTCCTTTTGTAGAGTCCGATATGTATCTTTTTTATGCCAGTCATATCCCATCATCGTCATCTACTGACGTCATTCGGAAAGAATTGATCCAGTATCACATTCGATCCAGCAGATATCAACCTTTACTCCATCGACTCCTTGATTGGCATAATTCTGGAAGCCTGTGAGTTCCCGCGCTCTTCTTCCAAATTTTAGTGTAAACACATGCCCCCTAATTTTGGGATAAAATGATTTTATCCCAAAATTCTACTTCACAGGTTTACACGCTGCAACTACACTATCCGAGATATATGCGTGACTCCTGACTTTCCAGCTCGAGCTTTATATAACATCCCAACAGTATTTTCGCAACCCACTCGGCCTGTTCGCTTTCTCTTTCTTCCTCAAGATAACTTTAACAGCCGACACCGTCATCGCCAAGGCTCCAAACCCTAGCAAACCACTTGTCCCGACGAGTCATCATCCAGGCGATCCTTGCCAGATTCAAACCAATTTTTCGACCATGATGGCGACCATCGACCACGTCCCTGAGGTATGTCTCCAAGTCCCCATTATCTAATTATCAGCCGCCATCTTGTATTTCTTCTCAAACTTATTCCGCCCAATTTTTAGGAAATGAGGAATGAAATCTTGATTCCATCAGCCGTTTCCCCCAATATCTATTTTCTTGGGCCCATGGGTGATCCCGATCCATCCGATTTCATCCGTCAAGAAACCAATCAAATTCCCTTCAAACAATCTGCAGTGGATTTGTCCTCTTGGAATACCAAAACTCTTTTCAAAAATTGGCTAAGGATGCCTAAGGGATGGAGAAACTGGTTCCGTAGGATGTCCGAGAAAAAGGGTGGAGATTGGGAGCTTTATGATCTGCATCAATGCTTGACTCTTTCATTGTCTGGGATGGAGAAGAACGACTCACTTCTGATTGCTGCATCCTATTTTTGGTCTAATGCCCTGAACGCTTTTATCTTTGGCCACGGCCCGATGACCATTACTTTGGCTGATGTTTATATGTTAACCGGCCTCAGAATAACTGGACCAATGCAGCCTTACGAGTATCTAAGTGCCGGCTCTAAGAAATTAGCCAAAATAGCAGACTGCACAGGATGGGCCAGTTAGACTCTAAATCACGTTGAAGATGGATCGGCTGTCAGCGAAAGGGAGTACGTGGCCTTCCTGAACATGTGGCTAGAAAGATTCATTTTCTACGGGTCATCTTGTGGTCCAACCTATAATCACAAACTCATGGCAGAGCACCTAGCATTAGGCAAGGACATTCCTCTTGGGAAATACCTGTTAGGAGCTGCTTATCATCTGATGTACCAGGTGACTACCCAATTACTGAAGAACGAACCAGTTCATACTATCAGTGGCCCCTGGTGGCTAATACAACTATGGCTTAACCTGTACATGCATAAATTTGTGAGGCCTGATCTCAAGAATCTGAGTTTTCCCTCTTCCAACTTTGCTGAAGAATAAAGAGGTGAAGAAGGAAGAACTCGTCAGTGCATGAGCTATGGCGAGGCTGCATCGGCCATAGCAATTGATTTCGACATTGGCCATCTCTTCAAGAAGTTTTACAGAGGGTTTGGTGTAGATTTTTTGACCTAGTTACCATATGATGATGAGAATGATGAACTGGCCTTTCCTTTCAAGTTTCAATTCGAGTCAGGTTGTTCGGAAGATGTGGCAGCTGCTATCTTTAATTCTTTTATCAAACCCTATGTTCTTCCAACCGAGTTCCATCATGGTCGTGGCAAAATGGCCACAGGCTCTTTTACACTAGGCAATACTCCCACGTATGAGTTTTACAACCCATTTTTTGTGGCCCGTTAGTTTGGTTTCGGTCAATTGCATCCTCAACTATTCTTCAAGGACATACTGAAGCCTCGGGAAGATATCAGTGAAGTACTGGAAACTGGTAGAGTTTTCCAACTGGGGTCAGATCTCCCTTCCCTCTGTTTGCATGATTGGATTAGAGTCAGCATTTCTTCTACTCCCTTCGATTCTTGGTGGCAAGAATGGTGCTCCCACCTTTTCTGTGGGTTGGTTCATCCTCTGTGTATATCCCTGGATGAAAATTTTCCTTCTGACGGAGAGGTAATTTGCTATTTCTTTTAAAGAAAACTGCTTGACAAATTCTTCTGTTAACCATCTTAATTGGCCTTTTTAGGTTGATGAGTTCAATCCTCCGAACCTAGATAGGAAGGGGCGTCCTATAGCTTACCAGCCTCCTTGCCCAGTTTCGAGAATGGGATCGGCTGCGCCTTTGCTGAAGAAATTAATGAAAACCCCTGCTGCCTCCATAGCTATGATATGTCGTTCTCCAAAGCACAAGGTGGTTCCAAGGTTAACTCAGAAGGCTACTACTAGGAAGAGACTATGTAGAATGAGACCATCAGCTGTTCAGGTAATCAATATGTCTCTAGTAGTTCACTTATTGGCAACGATCCAATTGACGTTGGGAATAATCCTGTGGTCGGTGTTTAGACTGCCGATTTCCCAATCTGGTGCACTCTTGATGGTAAGGAAGTTATACGTCTTTTCCATCGCGACGATCATGAACTGAAAATTTTCCCTTGTCATTGCAGATGCTATCGCTAGAAGTTTAGAGCCAACTCAACCGGATGTTATTGGAGTGTTATCAACTGTCCCTTCCCCTCCGATAGAGGCCACTACGGAGAAGGTGCCATATCTTCTTTGTCGTTCACTTCGTGATAAACCGAGTCGAACCTTTTAATCAAGTTTTTCCCTTGTACATAGGCATCCAATCTTCCAGCCCAGAGCCATTCTCTCAATTTTGAGGAATATTTTGATGAGGACGAAATCAGATCGTCAGCCACTTCTTCTAGTGAAGCCCTACTGGAAGAGACCAGAAAGCAGCTAAGACACATATTGCCAATGCTCGAGAAGGACGTTGCTGATCTGATCCAAGACACCGACTCGATGCAGAGAGTCTTTTTGGCTATAAAGGGTGATCCATCTCCAACTCTCTCTAGAGTCTTGTTATATTTGTCTTTTTTTGAAGATCAAGCTCTAAAGGCGAAAAAGATTCAGAGAAGCCTGTCCAACCACGAAGCTTTGATGGCCCAGGATAGCTCCAACAAGCAAGAGGCTAAAGAGTTGATGCGGCTAATTGATGATCTAAAAATTCCTCCAGGACCAATCTAGAGCTTTCTCAGTTGGAAATCAAACGCGCTGAACTTGAGAAGGAACTAGAAAGCGTGAAAGCTACTATTGACCGTCGCAAGTTTACTCTGGCCCAAATCCCCAATGCTGTCAAACAGAAGAAATAGGAACTACTGGCCAAAGCAAAAAGAAGTGGAGCCATTCATAGCAGTCTTGAGAATACTCCTGGAACAGCTGAAGAGTACAAGCAAAAGATCACGGAAGTCAACGTCATCCAGCTAGAGCTATTGAAAATCATCTAGGATGTCTTGAATCTGTAATTCATAGGTTAATACATGTATGACAATACTTTCCTGCTGTCTCGTTGTATCTTTTGTTTCGGCCAAAGAGCCGATTTACAACAACCGATTCCAGACTTCTAATCTCAATCTAGTTAAGTCTGAAAACACGACTTTTATTAAGAGAATCCGTTGATTTCCCTCCTTCATTTGCTCGATGTCTTTGTGTATGACTGCTTTTTCTTTTGTTTTTGCTCTATAGGCGATATATATCGTATCGGCTTTTGTTGTCTTTGAAGATGTTTACCTTTTGAACTAGAGGCGATACTCTCCTGGTACTAGCTATTAGAGCCAAGAATGAATCAGCTACCAAGTGTTGATCAGACGTTAGGATAACGTCCCACAGAACTTTTAATATAAAAGGTCAGATGAGTAATCAACCCAGATCAAGCGTCCTATTAAGTGAATCAGAACTTCTCTTAAGAAATCCATTAACTCTGAGTCATACTTACACTTTAACTCAGCCTACACATACGTTGGCCTAAACCCGTCTCCAAGACTTAATACTCATTTTTCCTTTCATCCAATGGCCGACGTGAAGCTGTGACTTTTCTACTAAAACAAACTCTCAGAGCTGATCGCTTGCATCGGCTGTTGGCTTTCATTGCTGATTTTAACGAAGCCTCCTTCTCATGTTTTGCCAGAGAAACATTTGAAATCTCCCAGCTCCCAAAAGACTGGATCAGCTGTTGCAATACTTATAGACTCATCAGCACGAACCACTTCGATATCATCTCCATGCCATTGAATCAAACACTGATGCATGGTCGATGGCACACAATAGTTAGCATGAATCCAGTCACGACCGAGGAGTAAACTGTATGATCCTTTCCCATCGATGACAAAGAACGTGGTGAGAAGAGTTTTACTCCCAATTGTCAGTTCGATGTTTATTGGCCCCCGGGTCTTAGACGTGTTACCTCCGAAGTCTTTGAGCATCATGTCGGTTTCCAACAGATCTTCTGGTCCTTTGCCAAGCTTACGGAAAGTAGTATGAGGCATAAGATTGACGGAAGCACCCCCGTCTACTAACATCTTGCTCATCGGCTTTCCATCAACAAGACCTTTCATATATAATGCTTTCAAGTGCCGATGCTTGACCGGCCTGTCAAATATTGCTTGCTGCACGACCGTCAATTTGGCAACTATCTCTTCATACTCCGATTCATCAAAATCTGAATAAACTTCTTGATTCGCTGGACCTCTAAACTCTGATGGCAATAGAAAAGCCATTTGGATATTAGCCGATGGTTGCTTTCTATCGGCTGTCTGCTTGGTATGCCACATTTGAGTTTTACCGGATGCCTGAGCTTGTTCCATCTCTTTATTCCTTAGGCACTGCACCCTTCTCTTCTAGCTTCTTATCAATCCTCTGAGGCACCATTGGCCTTCCTGCCAGACAAGCTCCCTTTGGTTGCCTCCTTCTTCATGATCAGCCCAGTCTTGGTCAACAACTCTTTTTCCAAGCCGATCATGAATACTTTTATTATTTTTAAGCGCCGATCCATGTTGTTATGATGATATGCATCCTGGGCATGGATAGACCAGCGGTTGATTTGAGATTGCCTAAACTCTCAATATTGATTGCTGCATTCTGGACAGTCATGTCTGGTAGGCAATTTCAAACCTTCGTTCCAGAAGTATCTGAAGAAAGGACAACTCCAGTGTGATTCGGCTTGCTTCCTTTCATACCTCTCTTCTTCTAGTTGACGCTGGTATTCTTGATCCTCTAACCATCGCTGATAATCCTTTTCCTTCTGCCGCTGCCACTTATTCAACAGGATGCGAGATATAACTCGCAGCTTTGTCGCTCCATCCTTTGACGTTTCCCCCTGCTTATATCGGCTCTTTTGCTGATCACGACGTTTTCTAATCTCTCTGTATTCATCGGCCAATATTTGCATCTTGGGATCAACTATTCCAGCTTCTCTTGATTTGGCCAATGTTAGAACCTGAGTTTTTCCTTTGAATAGCCCGACATCAACCATATTTTGATCTCCTAGGAAAGGATTATCATCAACCTTCATCTTTCGAGGCATATCAAATTTGAGCCTCCCTTGCTGAATAGCTCTCTGTATATGTTGCAGGAAAATTCTGCATTCATTGGTGGAATGAAAAGTAGCATTATGAAATTTGCAGAACTTCTTGTTCTTTAATTGTTCAGGGGGCAACATAACATGATTGTCCGGCAATTTGATCTGGCCCTTTTCAAGTAAGAAGTCAAAGAGCTTGTCCGATTTTGTGACATCAAAGTCTTAGCTCTCCTCGACTCCTCTTCCCCAAGGATTTGGCACCATCACTGTCTTCTTGCCCCAATTCCATTCAGCTGCAGCAACCTCTTCCTCTTCATCTTCATAGCCGTCATCAATCGAATATGGATTATAAGCTTCGGCTACTGTGGTACTTTTCTAGAATCGGTATCCCTGCGCATACTCTGGATTTGGCTATTGAGCGTTGTCACTCATTGAGCCAACTGACCTAGGTTGTCAAACTCTTGCCCTAGCAACTTTTCTTTCCACATTGGCAGCATTCCCTGGATAGCTAAAGCAGCTAACTGATCATCTGCCAAGTTCAATGAGAAGCATAGGTTCCTAGTCTCTCAGAATCTCTGAAGAAACTCAGTGCCCGATTCATTAGTCCTCTGCCTCATGGTTGTCAAATCAGTTATCTTCTTTTCTCCAGTCCCAATGTAAAAATATGTATGAAACTTCTTTTCTAGGTCAGCCGAATTGGCAATGGAGTTGACTGGTAGTGACGAGAACCAAGTGAAGGCTGGCCCTGACAGGGATAAGGAGAAGAAACAAACTCAATGGGCATCCTCAACTGATGCTTTGCCCAATTGTGTAAGATACCGACTAACATGTTCTATTGTGCTCGTACTGTCTTGACTAGTGAACTTGGTGAACTCTGGGAGTCTGTAATTTGTAGGAAGAGCGACCAAATCATACCACTCTGGATATGGGCGTTTGTACAAAAAGGTCAGCCCTTTTGGCTTCAGACCGAACTGATTCTTCATCATCTCGGCCACCTTCAGCACCAACTCGTGAGCTTGCGGATTTGGATTCCTCGGTATTTGCTGACCCATCTATGGATTGAAATCCCATATGCCTTGATATCCTGGATTCAGTATCATGTGGAGAGTGTTATAATCTGTGCCATAGTGATACCCTTGTGGAATGTCAATTTGCTAGTTCTTCTGCTGGCTTGCTGCTTGAAGTCTCTGATTATAGACATAAGGATCTATATCTCTACGGATCCTTTGAATTGATGGTGCTATCTTCTGAGCCGACGATGGTATATGGCCTGATGTGCCAAAATTGACCACCTAGTTCTGACTTTGCCCCATCGGCTGTTGCACAAGCTATACTGGTGGTCCAGAATTGTACCGTGTTTGATTCGCAACAGTTCCTTGAGTTTGTTCAGGTGATCCCTGAACTGTTCGAACATCACTACTACCAGCTGGTGCTGCTTCTTGATGGTCGGTACCGACTTGATTAGTCCCTTGGTAGATGGATCTGGAATATTGTAATAAATCGATCCGCCTTGACCAACTGGGAATCCATGAATCGCTTCTTTCATTGCATTGTGGAATGCGTCAACAAAAGCTTCATTGTGGCTTGATAGAGCATCCTGAACAGATTTGTTTATGGCTTCCGTAAAGAAATGCCTATCTTCAGCTTCGACTGTGTCTGTCTGCCCGTGTAGTAGAACTCTTGGTAGTGGAAATTTCTGAATAATGGTGTTGTCACATGTTTTGGTGTAGGACAACAAACACTTCTTCTGAAATTCTTCTGTAGCTTCATTGATGGTATCCTTATCTTCATCAGGTAGGTCTTCATAATGTGCCATAAGGATGTTGTCATTGTTGTGAACGACCATGACGATTGTGGTGTCCCACCAGGCATGCCAGAAATGTGTGTCGACATAGAATTTTCGTCTCTGTGCCAAGGACACACGCAGCAAGCCGGAAGGGTCCACTCGATGGAGCAGATCCGCCTAGCTTCAGTGCAAGGGTGATCGATCCTGCGTAATCCTCCCGAGACATGCTAGTCAATTTGACCCTGCAATTGACAAGGAGAGAAATTTTATCAGTAATTAAGGGCGGAACATGTCGGTGTTGCCAGACAGTCCCGAATGTGCGGCTCTAAGAGCCGATATGAGAGGAGATCGACTAAATAGTCGATTCTAGCATATTCATAAGAATAAATCGGTTAAAGCTTATGGGGTTGCATAAGAAGAATCGGTTATCATTCGGAATAAATATCATTTAAGCAAACATTAATCAATGGCAATAAGATATCAATGATGATTGGTTTAAACGGAGCCAATGATTACAAGTAACCGAACCCCTTTTTATATAAAGAAATAATTCAACACCACTTAACCATTTAATAAAGATAAATATAATGAACATGTTAGATCTCATCTATCGCCATGACCAGTGGGGCATGAGGCAGAATCATGCAGGCCATAGAAACGACAATAGACTTGATGACCCTAACTCATTACTAATATCAGTGGGGCATGAGGCAGAATCATGCAGTCCATAATACAATAATAAGATCATGGGGCTAACATATCTTTCAACTTATCTCTACTTCAACGGTCTCGTGATGTGAGCTGCTTGTGAAAGCGGTCGATATCAGCCAAACAACCGATTTAGGCATAGCGCACAGTTAAGGTCATGCCTTCTCAAGAACGGATCTACCAACTAACGATCCCCACTCCACGGTGCTAACAGTGGGGTGAGAGGCAGAATCCCACAGGCCGTGATAATGGGCCATGAAACGGTTCTCGCTAACTGATAGATCTACTCAAGATAGAACATGCCTTAACCGCACGCTATGAACGATTAAGATTGATGTAAAACAACTGATGAAAAACATAGCTCATCATTTAAAGTGTAGATTAGATCAGTTTTAGATTAGCAAACGATGAGTCAAATAAGATATCAGGCCGATCTAAATCAATCTCAATCGGGCAGAGTAATCTTGCTGTAATTAGATAATCAATGAAAGCAATAAGCAATATCGGTAACTTAATGAATCTACCAAAGACTGTCATTCAAAGGTAGAGCCGATAACTTGACCTTGATCTTGTTCAAGCAGTCGGGTGTGAGGCAGAATCACATAGGCCATACTTGAGCTAGGCAAGAGTCGATAACTAGCCTATACTAGAGTCGCAGTGGGGGTCAACTGGATTGATGCAGCCATATGAACAGAGATATAAACCATGATGGTACTTACAGACAAGCAGTGGAGGTCGACCGGATCGATGCAGCCATACTCGCTAAAGAACTCGCTGTGATCTACTCTACTCCTACTCCTAAGGGGTGGCGGGAGCCAAAAAAGTAAATTGACTTGTATTTGATTGATTGGATGTCCTTTACAATAGCCAGGGTTTGATATTTATACCCGGAGTCTAGACATGAATCCTACTCAAGCACGACTTGTTACAATCTTTGGTATGAAAGAAATATTCCTATCTTAAGATAACTCGGACTCTAATCTTTCCCCTTTTGTAGAGTCCGATATGTATCTTTTTGATGCCAGTCATATCCCATCATCGTCATCTGCTGACGTCATTCAGAAAGAATCGATCCAGTGTCACATTCGATCCAGCCGATATCAACCTTTACTCCATCGACTCCTTGATTGGCATAATTCTGGAAGCTTGTGAGTTCCCGCGCTCTTCTCCCAAATTTTGGTGTAAACAATTGGTTGATGATGAATCTTTTTCTCGTAAAGTGGTGTCTACAGTAGGGTTCAGGAAACAACTTTTGTGGATATTACGTCTGTGAGTTCCTCATGTAATACTCAAGGAGAACTCAAGAAGATATCCTCGAAGTATATACACAATTTATTACCATTGTGTTGATATATATAATCATATATATATTCATACTTTTCCTTTCATTTGAATTGAAGGTTGAATAGAGGAAGCAAAAGGTTCTGCGATGTGACCAGATCAAAAATAATTCAAGAGGCATTGTCAGGATTTCTTATGGATTGGGTCATAGACCCCAAAGGCGCATACTACTCCGACCCTAAATAATTGTTACCTAGTAGCCATACAACTGAAGATAGGTTGAATGACATCCCAAGGACATGAGTACAAAGTTTTTGTGACTTTATTATGTACATATTCCATGCACGTACAACCTCTTGAAATATTTGTATATATAGTTTCATACATTTTAGTGTGTTATTTATGTATACTGCTCGAACGGAACATTACACGTACATATTTATGGACGTATATTAGCAACGTAGAATTCGTATATGAAAAGCTAATCGAAACAAAAAAGAATTGAATTAAAAATAAACCATAAAATAAAAAGGAAAGAAATGGAAAAAAAGGAACCTTTAGTCCCGGTTGGAAACACCAACTAGGACTAAACATGCTAGTCCCAAGGCAAGGTCTGGGGAACCATTTAGTCCCGGTTGGTAATAGCAACTAGGGCTAAAGGTCCACTTTTAGTCCCGGTTCCTAGAACGGGACTAAAAGGGGGGGCCTTTAGTTCTGGATTCACAATCCCAGCTAGGTAACCAAGACTAAAGGGGGTTTGCCAACCGGGACTAATGTTCAGTCCTACACTAGTGGGTGGTAAGAGATGGATCCAACGGTCCTTAACATTGTCGAGTCAACCCAAAACCCTACAATGATACCATTATGACACTGCTGAATCAAGCCACAACATGGTATTAGCATGTCAATGCCAGCTAGTGGCCTAAACCGGTAGCAATATCCCAACTAGAACTGTACACTACCGGAGGCGGCTTCTTTGCCGAGTGCCTCAGGCACTCGGCAAAGGCCGATATACACTCGGCAAAGCCATTGCTGAGTGTTACACTCAGCAAAGGGCTCTCGGTAAACAGTTTATCGGCAAAGACCTCTTTGCCGAGTGCACTTTGTCGGGCACTCGACAAAGACTTTGCCGAGTGCCAATCCGACACTCGGCAAAGAAAAGTGGCTGTGACGGCGAGCGCCACCGTGACAGCGGCTTTGCCGAGTGTTAAGGTCAAGCACTCGGCAAAGGTCCCCGCTTTGCTGAGCGCCGTTGACTTAGACACTCAGCAAAGGTGGCCACTGTGCCGAGTGCCGCCGGCAAGACACTCGGCAAAGCATGTGATGTTTGCCGAGTGCCTAGCCCGTGGCACTTGGCAAATCTGTGATGTTTGCCTAGTGCAATGGCCTTTGCACTCGGCAAAGCATGTTCCCAGGTAGTTCCCAGGTAGTCACTTTGCCGAGTGTCATGGCCATTGCACTCGGCAAAGTGACTGAAAACAGTTTTTTTATTTGTTTTTTACATCCCATCCAAACAAACAGATGATATATAACAAACATCACATATATATCATCAACAGCACATATATATCACCAACACCACATATATATCACAAACATCACATATATATCACAAACGTCACATGTCTCACAATATATCACAAATAAGTTCACAAGTAATCCAAGTGCTCCATCGTCTTCAACCACAATTGCAAATAGAAGTACCATTAACAACCACAAGTATAATTGAAAATTGAGGAGGTTTCGCGCAAGTTTGTCACATACGCACTAGTAGAGAATAGACCTTTGATCCTTGACCAAAATGGGCTCTAGTCCTGGCATTTTTTGCGCCCAGGACTAGAGAGACCTTTAGTCCCAATTGGAGCCACCAACCGGGACTAAAGGTCCCTACCCAACGGCTACTATGCCAAACAGAGGTGGCAGGGACCTTTAGTCCCGGTTGGAACCACCAACCGGGACTAAAGATAGACTTTTACTCCCGGTTGGTGCCTCCAACCGGGAGTAAAGGTCTACTCCCGGGCCGTGGCTGCGCCGGGGGTTTGAAAGTTACCTTTAGTCCCGGTTGGATCCACAAACCGGGACTAAAGGTCCCCCCTTTATATCCCGGCCACCTCCTTCTTCCTCCCCGAGCCCGAGCTCAGCACATTTTCAAGCTCACTGCACTAGTGTTCTTGCTTCCTTCCTCCATTGTTCCTCCATCCATTCTTCAATTTCTCCATCGATTTCTTCGATTCCTCCGTCGATTCTTCAGTTGTAAAGGTTACCAATCTCATACTTTCATTTTTCATCATTGGCTTATCTCATATTGTTCACTATATATATATTCTTTTTATGGTGTTTTTTTATTTGTAAACAATTTGAGCTCAAAATAACTTATAGTTTGCATATTTGGATGAAGAAAGGTTAAAGTAGGTATTTAAAATTAGTATTCACTTTTTATTTCTAGCATGCATAGCACACTTCATTATTTAGAGATATAGATAATTTTATAGTTTTTTAATTTTATTTGTTTATAAAATGAGAAATTTATAGTGTATTAAAAAATGAGTATAGAGAGTAGATGGCAACTGCTTTCGGGTCCTCGGCCTCTCAGGGGTTTCCAAAGCGACTTAGGTCGGGCCTCCCTCTCATTCCATGCAGCAAGTGTCGTGATGAGACGAAGATTGTGATGGAGTACCGAGTGAAGGAGGGTCCCAACAATGGTTGTATCTTCTACAAGTGACCGGATCGCAATGTGAGTTATTTTATCGTATTTTATGATTATGGTTAGTTTATACCTATTTTCATGATGGTTGTGATTAAAGTTCTAATTTTTTGTTTTAATTTCAGTGGGATGGCAGTGGACGATGTTCAGGCTTCTACTGGGAGGAAGAGTATGTTGAACTCATGCAAAAATATCTTTCACAATAGGCAGATACGGCGGCTAATGAGGCAGTGATCCAGCCGAAGAAGCCCAAAGATGTTGCACAATCGGGGGATCTGTCTATTTTAGTTGAGATTGGTCGCGAAATCCTTGTGCTCCTGAAATGTATTTTAGCTTTAGTTCTTTTAGTGGTAGTTGGGATTGTCTACATTGTAGCGATGCTTTCATAAATTTGTACCTTTTGTGGTGGCACGCATGTTGTATAAATAATTAATTATGATCTAGGTTTTAATATGGTATTTATGTCATGTAATGCAGATGAGCCGGCATTGGATGTACAATGCTGATCGCCGCTCCCAAGAGTTCATTGACGGCGTGCATTCTTTGTTACGTGCGGCCGAGGCAAACAAACGCGATGGTTTCATGTGCTGCCCATGTGCCATATGTAAGAATACGGTGAAATATCCTTGCTCAAGGACTCTTCATTCACACTTGTTCAAGTTGGGTTTCATGCCAAACTATATTTGTTGGACGAAGCACGGAGAAACCGGCGTTGTAAGGGAAGAAGGTGAAGAAGAATAATGGGACGACAATGATATTATTCCCAATGGTGTGTGCTTCAATGATACTGCAATGGGAGAAGCTGAAGAAGAGGTAGCCGCAGAAGATGAGCCTGATGATGATCTTTGTCAGGTCATTCGTGACGCACAAAGAGAATATGAAAGTGAAAAAGAGAAGATCAAGTTCGAGTGGATGCTAGAAGATCACAAGAAATTGTTGTACCCAACTTGTGATGCAGGGCAAAAAAAGTTGGGAACCACACTAGAATTGCTGCAATGGAAGGCAAAGAATGGTGTATCTAACAAGGGATTTGGAGAGTTACTAAAAATCCAAAAGAAGAAGCTTCTGAAGGACAATGAATTGTCCGCCACTACCTACGAAGCAAAACAAGTTGTCTGTCCTATGGGGCTAGAAATCGAGAAGATACATGCATGTCCTAATGACTGCATCCTGTACCGTGGCAAAGAGTACGAGAAATTGGATGCATGCCCGGTATGCCATGCATCGTGGTATAAGATCAGGTGAGATGACCCTGGTGATGTTGAGGGCGAACGTCCGCGGAAGAAAATCCCCACCAAGGTTATGTGGTATGCTCCTATAATACCACGCTTGAAACATCTGTTCAGAAACAAAGAACATGCAAAATTGTTGCGATGGCACAAAGAACACCCTGCTGATGGGTCCTAGTGGAGAGCAATCAATAGAGAATTCCCGGAGTTTGCAAATGACGCAAGAAACTTAAGGTTTGCTTTAAGTACAGATGGTATCAATCCTTTTGGAGAGCAGAACAGTTGTCATAGCACTTGGCCTATTACTCTAAGTATCTACAACCTTCCTCCATGGTTATGCATGAAGCGGAAGTTCATTATGATGCATGTACTCATCCAAGGCCCGAAGCAACCTGGCAATGACATCGTTGTATACCTGAGACCACTTATTAACGAACTTCTCATTTTGTGGAATAAAGAAGGTGTACGTGTGTGGGATGAGTACAAACAGGAACACCTTGATCTGCGAGCATTGTTGTTCATAACAATCAATCATTGGCCTGCTCTAAGTAATCTTTCAGGACAGTCAAACAAGGGATATAATGCATGCACACACTACTTCGGTGATATTAGAGGGGTATTCTTGAAAAAATGTTGAAAGGTCGTGTACCTTGGCCATCGTCGATTTCTTCCTACAAATCACCGCGTAAGAAAGAAAGGCAAGCATTTTAAAGGGAAGGTAGACCACCTGACCAAGCCTCGCAACCGAACCAGTGAGGATGTACTCGATATGGTCAATGATGTGAAAGTCATCTTTGGAAAAGGACATGGCAACCAACCTGTTCTGAACGACGCTAACAGTCACGCACCCATGTGGAAGAAGAAGTCCATATTTTGGGACCTACCCTATTAGCAAGTCCTAGAGGTCCGCAGCTCGATCGACGTGATGCACCTGATGAAGAATCTTTGTGTGAACCTGCTAGGCTTCATGGGTGTGTATGGAAAGCCTAAGGACACATTTGAAGCACGACAGGACCTGCGTTGTTTGAGAGAAAGAGACAACCTACATCCAGAGAAGACAAATGATGGACGCCATTACCTATGTCCTGCCAGCTACACTCTAAGCAAAGAGGAGAAGGAAATCATGTTTGAATGCTTAAACAACATCAAGGTACCATCTGGATTCTCCTCGAATATAAAGGGTATTATAAATGTGCCAGAGAAGAAATTCTGTAACTTAAAGTCCCATGACTATCACGTTCTCATGATGCAATTACTTCTAGTTGCATTAAGAGGAATTCTACCTCCAAATGTACGTCTAGCCATCGTGAAGCTATGTGCATTCCTCAATGCAATTTCTCAGAAGGCAATTGATCCAACTGATCTAGCTAAACTATAGAATGATGTGGTTCAATGTCTCGTCAGTTTTGAGTTGGTGTTCTCTCCTTCCTTCTTTGATATCATGACACACCTCCTAGTTCACCTAGTCAAGGAGATTTTCATTCTCGGTCCTGTGTTCCTACACAACATGTTCCCCTTAGAGAGATTCATGGGAGTCCTGAAGAAATATGTTCACAACCGTGCTCGCCCAGAAGGAAGCATCGCCAAGGGCTATGGAACAGAAGAGGTCATTGAGTTCTGTGTTGACTTTATTCCTGACCTTGACTCGATTGGTGTTCCTGAATCGAGACATGAGGGGAGACTAAGCGGAAAGGGGACACTAGGGAGGAAAACATATATTGGTAAGGAGGATGATTATTTCAATAAAGCGCACTACATAGTTCTACAGAACTCCTCTTTGGTAGATCCGTATATTGAGACACACAAGGATCTCTTACGATTTGAGTTTCCAGGGAAGACTAAAGCTTGGATTACACGTAAGCACATAGAAACTTTTGGCGGTTGGTTGCAAAAAAAATGTCAAGGTGATGAGAGCATCCATGAGCAACTATATTTATTGGCTATGCAACCATCATGGCATATCGTCACATACAAAGGGTACGAGATAAATGGGAACATATTCTACACAGTAGCCCAAGATAAAAGGAGTACCAACCAAAACAGTGGTGTCTGCATAGATGCCACAGACCCAAATGGGAATAAGCAGACATATTATGGCCGCATAGATGAAATATGGGAACTAGAATATGCACCTACTTTGAAGATCCCATTGTTCAAGTGCCAATGGGTCAAGGTGACCGGAGGCGGGGTAACAGTAGACAACGAGTATGGAATGACAATAGTAGACCTTAGTAATATTGGGTACAAAGATGAACCATTCATCCTTGCCAAGGATGTGAATCAGGTGTTCTATGTCAATGATGTGTCTACCAAACCAAAAAGAGGAAAAAACGATAATGACTCAACCAAAGAGCCAAAGCGTCACATAGTTCTTTCAGGGAAAAGAGTCATCGTGGGAATTGAGGATAAGTCGGACATGTCAGAAGATTATGAAAAGGATGACCGAATTCCGCCCTTCAAAGTGAACAAAGACCCTAGCATCTTGGTAAATGATGAGGACACTCCATGGTTACGACGCGATCATAACTAGGGGACATACGTAAAGCAGAAGTTCACTGTGCTATGCCCACTTGATGATATAGTGATTTAATGTAGTGTGTGTTTGAGATATTATGTAATAATTGTGAATTCAGAAGTTTATTATGTCGTGTTTCAAATTAAATCAATGTTTGATTTGGTGGGATTTCTCTCTTGAAAAGTTAAATTAGGATATTGAGTGATGAAAAATTAAAATATTAACGTTAAAATGATGTGAAAACAAATTTCTTGTCCAAAACCAATAGTTTTAATAATTTTAATTAAACACTACATTTTTGCATTAACGAAATAATAAATATTAGTTACATTATGTTTTATAATTATAACAAAAAATAAAAAAAGTTAGGTTATAGATTTTTCCTATGTGCAATAAAGAAAAAAAATCCATATTTTTAATAAAATAATTTTATGCCTTTTATTTAATTTACTATGTATTTAACAAGACTATTGCATTTTATTAAAAAAATTTGCTCAAAACAGGCGGGAAACAAAACTGCAGCCCACCTTTACTCCCGGGTGCCAAGCCCACCCGGGAGTAAAGGTGGGCTGCAATTTCGTGGCCCGCCAAAAAAACCCTTTACTCCCGGTGTGTGTTACCAACTGGGAGTAAAGGTATACCTTTACTCCTGGTTGGTAACAAGTACCGGGAGTAAAGGGACCTTTACTTCCGGTTGGTAACACGCACCGGGAGTAAAGGACCTTTACTCCCAGCTGGTGGCTGGCACCGGGAGTAAATCTCCCTAGTATATATGAGCCAGTGCCTGGCGCAGATCGATCCCCTCCTCTTCTTCCTCGTCGAACAACCGCCCTTTCTCCTCTTCTTCCTCGCGCCGCCGCCGGTCGCCACCCCACCTCGCGCCGACGAGCCCTCCACCACGCGCGCCTCCGCAGTCGTGAGGTGAGTTCTCTCAGCTTTCGCATTCCGGGTCGAAGATGAAGAACCCGTGGCCCTGGCCCCCTCTAAACACGACAACACGGCAAGTTCGATCGGCTTCCCCATCGCCATCAACCTAGCGACATAGTCCTGTATGCGGTCATGCAGCACGTCCTGGTCCGGGTCCACGATGAGCAGCGGTGGGAAGGCGACGTCGTCCAACGGGACGCTGTCCGGCCCAAACGGGTTGGCCGCTGGGTCACGCCGACAGGCAGCGCCAGGCGCCATGCCTGGTCGAACAGCGCCGTGCCATGTTTGTCAACAAGGCCGGCCGCCTCGGACACCGTCCTCTCCTCGACGGCGAAGAAGGGCCAGAGCAAGACGCACCTAGCAATCCGGATGATGGGGTCAAGGGCGAGCTGCCCGCTGCCATACCGAATGGCGACGTGGTGCGCGATGTTGTCACCGACCAAGTCGTCGTAGATGAACACCCTGCCCAGGTCGGCCGAGTCGTCGGCCAGCCACGAGTCGGCCTCGGCCTAGGTGTGGAGCCACGACAGGATGGCCTCGGCGTCACAGTGCATCGTGGGGAGGCGGTGCTCGGGCGCCAGGAGATAGTCGACGGAGAGCATGAGCGCCGGGAGCTCCGCGGCGAGCCTAAGCACGCCGGAATGGAAGTTGGGCAGCTCGAAGCTGCACAGGCAGAAGCCGCTGCCGTGGAAGTAGACGAGCACCGACAGCTTATTATTGGCTATCGTCGTGTTGTCGTCGATGGGCCTGTACATGCAGGGGCGGAGCGCGTGCGCGGCGTTGTAGACGACGTCCTTCCACTGGACGGGCTGGTTTGATGGCACTTCGCCCTAGAGAGGGAGCATAGAGTACTCCGTGGAGCGCGTCATGGTGCTATCGCTAAGAAGCTGCACGATGCCGAGGCAGTCGTCCATGACATGCGGCGCGGTCGCTAAGAAGAAGTTCACTCCTCGGCTAGCTCCATGACGTTTAGGGTTTATACGGCGGAGCACCGCTGCCCTCGTTATGGGTTATACGGCGGAGCACCGCCGCCCTCGTTCACCCTAGGGTTTAGGGTTTATACGGTAGAGCACTGCCACCCTCGTTCGCCCTAGGGTTTAGGGTTTATACGGTGGAGCACCGCTGCCCTCGTTCACCCATGTGTACAAACATATATACGATAGAGCGGAGCACCGCCACTCTCGTCACACCGCCCTCTCTCATGGCCTAGTCGATCAACATTCGTATTATCGTTATCGTTAACGCTAAACAATCACACTAGGGCGAATTGCATCGGTGACTAGGGTGAACCGCGTTGTTAATGTCACCGACGTGGTTCGCCCTAGTCACCGATGCAATTTGCCCTTGGCCGTTTATGTATAGCCCTAATTCGCCCTAGTACCAATGCAGTTCGCCCTAGTGTGGCGAATTGCGTCCGTGACCGAGGGGCAAGATTTAATAATGCATATTGTTCCTAGATTTTACGCATGTAAGCAAAGATTTGATGTACTATATATTAGTTTTGTTTTTTGAAGCTAGATGGCCGACCCGAGAAACATGGATGAGGAGGAGTTGATGATGAATTTGATCAACACTGGCACTCAAGTTGCCGATGATGATGGTGCTAAAAATAACATGCAAGAGGATGCAGATGACGGGAGTCAGTACTTAGCTCTTGAACAAAATGAGCAACAACATATTGGCCAAGTATATATTTTTTATTATTAGCTATTTATATTATCATATGTCTTATGTGTGCTCATGACATTAAAAATAATGTTTATGTTTTGTAGCCCTCTGGATCGACATCAACAACTACAACGAAGAGTAAAAATGTTCGAGGTCCCAAAAAGCCATTGCAGGGCCGCTTCATCATCTCGGAGTTCAATGTGGATACAGGCGAACCGGGGGGCCAAATAAAATGAAATTCGTGCACCACTGTGGTTACCTTGTACGGGACCGGCTCTTGATCAGTACTCACGAATGGAAGAAGAAGACCAGTGCTCCTCATATCAGTTTTGTCTCTGATCGTGATAAGACGTTAATTTGGAATGATGTCTTGGAACATTTCACGCTCCAAACAGATGGTTATGATGATATAATAGATGGTGATGAATTGAAGGAGCGAGTTAGGGATTGGGCAATGAAGAAGATGGCCACCTAGTTTTAGACTTGGAAGAAACACCTATACATGTTGTATGTTAAGAAGAACATAGCACCAGATTTTACTATCCCAGGCCCGATCTCAAAGTAGAGGCCCTATTGGGATGAGTTTGTATAGTACAAGACGTCGGAAGAGGGTGTGAGTCGGGTGATAAAGAACCAACGTAATGCCCAACAGAAGACATACCACCATAACTTGGGATCAGGTGGCCACTCGACTGCCATTAAGAAGTGGAACAAAATGGAAGCATACCTTCTTGCCAAGGGTATCACACCAGAATCACTCGAGTGGAGAGAGCGTGCAAAGAATTAGTTTTTCGCTCATGGGGGAACACTGGATGAGGAGACACGGAAGTGCGTTTATGGTGCAAGACTGCAAGAAGCAGTAGAAATATTATTTTATGCTCAGAGAGCTACTACTAGTGGTGCGTTCAGGCCCAACAGAGAGAAGGATGAACTAACATACGCCATCGGGACTATTGATCATGGTGGCCGAACTAGAGGCAAAGGAAGTGTCTCATGGGAGCATGGATTCCCTCAGGACAGACCGTCCTACAGAACCCGCCAGAGAAAGAAGGAAGAAGAGGCACAGTGGCTCCAAAGGTTGGAGGAAGCGGTGCGTGAAGCACAGGAGCAGGAAAAAAACCTTGAAGCGAGAATGCAGGAGGAAATCAGAAGGTAAGTGCAAATAGCAGTGAGTGCAAGCAAGCAGGCATCAGAGCCAGGAATCAACATTAGCCAATCTGTTCAGTTGAAAAGCAGTTGCGCTTCCATGGAGATACCAAATCAAGAGGACACAGGACTACGCTTCCCTATGGATGATGTCACTGAACCTTGTACATCGTGTGAGCTACACATTCCGAAGGGGAATTCCACAATCAAGGTGGCTATCGGTCTTGTTAATCCTATCGACCGAACCAAGACACCAAGGATTCATGGGAATATAATCCAAGAAGGATATGCTACCATCTCGGTAGATAAAGCTGAAAAAGGTTTTAGTGATTTGCCTCTTGACATTCCTGGAGGAGATGGCGAGAAGGCTCTCAGAGAAGCAGAGAAGACATTCATTCTATGGCGCAAGCGCTACATCATCATTCCCGAGATGTCGCCTACACCTCCTCCTGAACTACCTCACCATAGGTGCGGATGAAAACACTACATCATTAATTTATATTAGCTTAAATAATTAACAATCTGCTCATAATAATATGTCATTCCTTTTTTTGTAGCAAATCCTCCCCCAACCTAAGTCCAATTGTTCAATCGCCAGATCATCATAGTGCTCTGTACGATGACAATGTGTTGGAAGGCGAGGCTGCATCCACACCATCTCCAAGGAGGTCTCCAACGCCGTAGCCGCCACCTCCAAGGAGGTCTCCAATGCCGCTGCCACCACCTCCAAGGAGGTCTCCAATGCCTCCCCCACCCCCACCTACCAAGAAGCCAAGTACTAGCAAGAGGCTAGCCCCGCAAACGAAGAACCAGCCCCCGCCGGCAAAGAAAGCCACCGTGAAACCAAGGGCTATTCCCAAAATAATATATGAAGAGAAGGAAGAAGTAACTGATGCATATAAAAAAGATATGTCTAGATTCTATGACAAACTTAAAAAGGATCAAGAAGCAAGGAGTAACCCAGAGAAATCGTACTTCTTCGTAGCTCCAGATATTCTAAGAAAAAAGGTGGCTTCTTACCAACAACAACAGCGGGAATCTCGTAAGTCATCCAAAGCAACGTTAACGGACTATGACCGCGCTCTCACGAAGTCAATTGAGGCGGTATAGAAAAAGAAGCGGGCAGGGAAAGGAGTTGCACAACTCGGACAACAATCGCACCAATCAGTCCCCCCGCTAGTTGTTGGTAATGAATATGGTTTGAATTTAGGATTAATGCATTAGACAAACATACCTCCGGATATCGATTTGGATCACCTTGGTGAATTTATTGAAGAGACTGGTCTCGACCTTTACCATATGTTTGGTGATGGAAACATTGAGAGTGCGGCGGAGGTTGATATTTGGAAGAAAAAATTTGTACTAGGCCAGAGTCTATACAACCCTCAAGCCTTAGGTGATCTGGGGACGCAAATGTACCTGCTAAATAAGTGGTACATGCAGGCGTCTACCGGTGGATACTTCTGCGTTGGTGTCAGAATTAGAGACGAACATTGGTTCCGTGGCGATGATGTTATGTATGTTGACTTTGCAGAATTTCATCAACTATGCCACCTGACCTCTCTAGACAAAGTTATCATTAGCTGCTATTGCCTGTAAGTAATAATTCTTTCGATCTATTATTAAACTCATCATATGGTGTATATGCATATAAATTATCCTAACAAGTACTATATATATGCAGATTTATAATAACAGAGTGCAGAAAGAAAGGCTGCAATGAAATTGGTTTTGTTGATCCCCATATAGTATTCAAAGACCTAGTTACTCCAAAGCCTAATTGGAAGTCCGAGTCATAGAGTAACCTCATGAACTTCTTAGTGAACCAACGCCACAAGAAGGATATACTCTTTCCCTACAACTTCAAGTGAGTGTTAATAATGTCGATCATCCTTAATGGCTCATATGTTGATTCTAGTTAATTAATGAGTGTTATGCATTATATCCTATAAACACATGCAGCAATCACTGGATATTGATGGACATCGATCTGGTGAAAAGTCACTTGATAATCTATGACTCGATGAGAAAACCACAACAAGACTACCAAGATATGATAGATATTATTCAGAGGTAATTTTGGTATCTCTAGCAACTATATATACACACAAACATGATGATTAACTATATCTAATGATGTGGCAAATTTTTTATTGGGCAGTGTTTGGAAAACCTTTATTGAGAAGCAACACATGGGAAAATGCAAAGCGCCACTGAATGTAATCCCTTTGAAAGTAAGTCCCCTAAATTGCATCATCTTTATTAATTAAACATATAGCTTTCACCGGATCACCAGATTGGATGACAAATCTTTTTCTCGTAAAGTGGTGTCTAAGGCAGGAACAGGGGAACAACTACTATGGTTACTATGTTTGCAAGTTTATCAAGGAGCTCTCCCAAAGAACTCCTACAAAGAGACTCAAAGTACATTAAAAATACACTATATATTCATTTAATTATTATTATTGATTGTGTTACTATGTCTTTATATATATATATATCTATGTACATATATTAATTTATTTTCCTTTAATTCAAACCTATAGGCTCGATGGTTGGAGGAAAAGGTCATACGACAAGACCAGATCAAAGCAATTCAAGAGTCTATAGCCGGATTTTTTAATGACCAGGCCATCGATTCCAAGGGCGAGTTCTACTTCGACCCAACACTGCCATGGAAGCCAAGCTAGAGGATGAGAGGAAAATTGTTATATCACAACAACTGTAAAATACACATATGCATGCATGCATGCATATATATATATATATATATATATATATATATATATATATATATATATATATATATATATATATAGTTCTATGCTTGAATTGTGTCATTTAATACGTTCATTGTGCTTGAACCGAAACATACTAATACGACTTCGAAAACCTATTTTGAAAAGAAAACAAAAAAATGAAAAGAAAAGAAAAAAGAAAAAAATAACCTTTAGTCCCGGTTGGTATTACCAACTAGGACTAAAGGGTGCCGGCCTCATGGCATGTCAGGAGGCACCTTTAGTCCCGGTTGGTGTTACCCACCGGGACTAAAGGTCCCTCTTTAGTCCTGGTTCCTGACTCGGGACTAAAGGACCCCTCTTTAGTCCCGGATGCTTGCTCCCGGGTGGGGAACCGGGACTAGAGGGGGTTCCCCACTGGGAGTAAAGGTCGTCTCTGTACCAGTGACGATGCTTACCACCTCGTCGGCCTCTTCACGAAATCATGAAACTTCTTCGGAGATTCTTTGGTTTGCAAGCATCGTACGTGAGAACTTGCGCGAAACCTTCTCAATTTTTTTATCATAGCCTCCACATATGATATCTTGACATCTTGACAAGTTTCATGATTTTCGGACTTCGTTTGCTTTTTATAGAATTTAAAAACAACTCGACCGCAAGTTCGTGGTCATGTTTCGTGAACAAGATGTTCGAAATTGGTGGTCTGTTCGTGGATACGGCTTCACGTTATACTAAATAACATGAATATCATTTTCCATTTATTTTTTTCATTATTCGAATGACTAGCAGTTATAATTTGAATTATCTAAGAAAATTCAATTAAATGAAATAAATTAAAGAAATATAGAAAAAGTCTGAGAAATGTGCCACATTGGAACATGGAGTACCAGGTATTATATGAGGACTGCAGAAAAAGTTTGGAGGTCAAAAGTGAAAAAAAATATGGTTTGCCGAATGTCAAAAAATGACACTCGGCAAAGGAGCCTCTTTGCCGAGTGTCAGGAGAAGACACTCGGCAAAGGATTAACGGTGGTTGCCGGCCGTTAACAAAGGTGTCCCTTTGCCGAGTGTTCTGGTTTGCCCAGTGCCGAGCACTCGGCACACCACCTCTTTGCTGAGTGTTATTGTTTGTCGAGTGCTCGGCACTCAGCAAACCACCTCTTTGCCGAGTGCCAGGTGTTTGCCGAGTTCTTTCTCTCTGGTACTCGGCAAACAGCCTCTTTACCGAGTGCCCGATAAAAAAAGCACTCGGCAAAGTCTGGGACACTCGGCAAAGAAGCCGCCTCCGGTAGTGGTAGGATGGTGGCCTAAACGGGAAGCAATATCCCAACTAGAACACAGTCGGTTGGTGGATGTAATTAACGGGGGACATTGTCGGTTATGCCTCCACTCATAACAGTGATAGGTGTCTTTAAGTGTTGGGTCTGTGGAATCCAAAATCATTAATCGGATCCTAGCCTAACGAGCCATTAGTGAAGATGGATCACTGTCGGCTCCAACATACCCAACAGTCATGTGCCATTGTTGGCGCGGGCTATACCCTGCAACGAACTAGAACGCAGCGGCGGCGTCTCGACGGTGACCGCGGCGAGATAACAGATGAGAACGTTTGAGACTAGGGTTTGTTGCTGCCAAATGTTGCAGCCCTTTTTGGTCCTTGTTCTTTCTATTTATAGAGATACATGATGAGATCACGGAACATACCTCCGCGTATCCCCGCGCCACGCTACACACCGTGTGCCACGCCGTTTTTGTGCGACACGCACCACGCGCTGCAGCGCGCACCGTGACGCTCCAGACCGACTCGACCAGACCGTGTCAAGCATGAGCACGCCTCCGTACTTGCACTATCCTCTAACCTGACTTCTAGATCTTAACTGAACAAAAATACTAACTAACTAGTGCTATAGTTTAGCTAACAATTCACCCCCTAAACCTATTGCACCTTGATGACGCCGATTGCTTCTCTGAGATCAACAAACCTTGCTCGCCCCAGGGCCTTGGTAAAGATGTCGGCCAACTAATTCGCAGTGCCTATGTGATCCACCTCGACCTTGCCCTCCTCAATGCATTCATGGATGAAGTGAAATTTTGTATCAATGTGCTTACTTCTATCATGATGCACCGGGTTCTTGCTCAAAGCAATTGCAGACATATTGTCCATGAGCAATTTTACTCGCACCTCCTTTGTTCCCATTAGATCACCAACAAGTCGGCTTAACCAAACTCCTTGACAGGCTGCCGCTGCTGCTGCTACATACTCAGCTTCACATGAAGAAAGAGTAACAATTTTCTATTTCTGTGACACCCAAGTGACCACATTGCCACCAAGAAAGTAGACAACTCCTGTGGTACTTTTCCTGTCAACAACATCACCAGCAAAGTCACTATCACTGTACCCAAGCAAGAAGGGTTTCAGTTCAGTGCTCTTCTCATATCTGCAGCCATAATCCTTGGTTCCCTTCAAATACCTCAATATTTGCTTCACTGCTCCCCAATGAGCTTGACTTGGTGCTTCCATATACCTACTGACAACACCCACTGAAAATGCCAGATCAGGCCTAGTGTTCACAAGGTACCTTAAGCTACCAATTATACTTCTATATTCTGTTGCCCTCACAACCTCATCCTCGATTCTCTTGTAGAGCTTGAGTCTAGACTCCATTGGTGTAGCACTTGGATTACAGTTCAACATCCCTGCAGTTTCCAGAATCTTGCTTGCATATGCAGTCTGACTCAATGTGATTCCACTATCTTCTTGCCTCACCTCAATCCCTAGGTAATAGCTAAGAAGCCCCAGATCACTCATGCTGAATTTTTTCTTCATCTCATTTTTGAACTGCTCAATGTCTCTAACACTTGGCCCTGAGATGATGAGATCATCAACATACACCCCTACAATGAGAAAAGAGCCTCTGTTGCTTCTTCTATACACAGCCTGATCTAGCTTGCTTTTTTGTAAAGCCAAGAGCAATAAGCTCCTTGTCTAACTTTGCATTCCATGCCCTTGGAGCCTGCCTTAGGCCATACAGTGCCTTTCTGAGTTTCAAAACCTTGTCACCTTTGCCTACAATGAAACCTGGAGGTTGCTTCACATATACTGATTCTGTCAAATCACCATTGAGGAAAGCTGATTTTACATCCATGTGATGTACCTCCCATCCTCCTTTTGCAGCTAGAGCAAGTAGCACCCTCACCGTCTCAATCCTGGCAATAGATGCAAAGACCTCATCAAAATCCACACCCTGCACTTGAGCATAACCCTTGGCAACTAGCCTTGCTTTATGTTTGACTATCTTGCCATCAGGGTCTTTTTTTAGTTTGAAAACCCACTTCAAACCAATGGCCTTCTGCTCCTTGGGAAACTCACTGACATCCCAGGTCCTGTTTTCTTCTATGGCCTTCATCTCAGCCATCATGGCTTGTCTCCAGCATTCCTTGGTCATAGCCTCCTCCACTGAAGTAGGTTCACTAACAGCTGTCAGACATAGTGCACTGTACTCAAAATTCTCCACTTCATCTGTAGAGTCCAACAAGTCTGTCACTGTTCTGAATCACCTTGGTGCTTCGTTTGAACCTGCAGATACATCAGATGGAGGTGACGCCCATTGTATCTGATGTGCTGGCTGTGAGGCTGTACTAGAGATTGGAGTATGTGGTGGCGATCCACCTATCTCCCCCTCGGGTGGAATTGAGGCAGCAGATCTGGCTGGAGATGGTGCACCACTAAAATCAGCATCCAATCCTAAATCCTGGCCTATTGTCGAACCAGGTACAATATCCGAATACTGAACAACAAAAGTATCAGGTGCTGAAACTTCATCAGTCCCACTGCTGCTCTTCTCCTCCCAATTCCACGGACGCTTCTCATCAAAAATGACATCTCTAGCCACCATCAACCTATCTCTGGCTGGATCATATACCCGGTACCCCTTGGCACCTGGCTCATAGCCCAAAAATACCCCTGGAATTGATTTGTCAGCAAGCTTATTAACCCCGGGTCCCAACTTCTTTCCAAAAGCAGTGCACCCAAATGTGCGTATGTGCTTTACTCCGGGCTTGCGTCCAAACCACGCTTCATACGGTGTTTTCCCATTCAGGTCTTTGTTGGTGCTCGATTCAGAAGATACACTGCTGTCTTTACAGCCTCTCCCCAAAACTTGGCTGGAACTTTCATTGCTTTCAGCAAGCAACGCGCCATCTCCACTACAGACTGATTCTGGCGCTCAACCACTCCGTTCTGCTGAGGAGTGTAGGGTGTAGTCGTATTGTGCTTCACTCCACGATCACTGCAATAAGTCATGAATGCACGCGAGTTGAACTCACCCCCACAATCTGTTCTGAAAGCTTTTAACTGACAGCCTGACTCAACTTCTGCTGCCAGAACTATCTTCTTAAAATACACCAGAGCCTCATCTTTTGTTGACAACAACTCAAGCCACATAAATCGACTAAAGTCATCAACAATTAACAGAAAGTATGACTTGCCTCCGAGTGTCGGCGGTGTGATCTGCCCGCACAAGTCACCATGGACTAGTTCAAGTCCACCTTCAGCTCGGTATGTCGACACCTGTGGAAACGGCCTTCTGTGATGCATGCCTAGTACACAGCCATCGCACACCTGCTCAACTCCATGAATCTGGGGTAAACCCTCTACCATCTGCTTTGATGCGAGATCCTTCAGAGCCCTAAAGTTTAGGTGCCCATACCTGGCGTGCCAAAGCCACGCCATCTCCTCCATCTTGGATAACAGGCACACGGGCACGGTTAGGTTCGGCTTCATGACATACAGCCTGTTCCTCCTTACTGCCCTGATCTGAACGCCGATTTGCTGCTGTGCAGCCTAACGGCACTCAAACACCTTCAAGACGCCACTGTCGATCTCGACATAGCATCTAGCTTCTTCCAACTGACCAAGACTCACAATATTGCATCTGAGCGATGGAATGAAGTATACCTCGGTGAGCACACGATGTTCGCTGTTCTTGCCAGCAATTGTCACGACGCCAATTCCTTGGATCTACACTGTAGATCCATCACCGAAGCACACGGCGCCACGCACCGACTCGTCCAGGCTTGCCAGCGCGTCACGATTCCCCGTCATATGGTTCGTGGCACCTGTATCGAGTATCCAGGCCCCTTCATTGTACTCGGTCGGGAACACTCTCTCCTGGCTCAGGAACACCTAGTGCGCGCTCGCTGACCGTGTGCGTGTCACATTGCATGCCTGAGCAACAAGCAGTGCACCCATTTCAGGATCACCTGCGACGTGGTGAGCAGCCTCCTGCTTCTCCTCCTTCGGCTTGGTCTTGCACTCCCTGGCAAAGTGCCCATAAATCTTGCACTTATTGCACCGCCCCTTGCGCCTCGGTGTCCCCATGGATGTGAGCTTGGCTCCGGAGTCACGTGCGTCACCGCCGCCACGCGCCCTGGATCTGTCCTTGCGGACATAACGGCTGTCGCCGCTTCTGTGACCCGATGACGAAGATGATTCCTGCACCATTCGGCTCTTGTTCTTCGCCAGCCACTCCTCTTCGGTTAGCAAGAGCTTTGGCATCTTCTCTGTGACTTGTTCGACAGAGGGCTCAAAATAATCTTCTGCCACCCTTAGGCGACCGACGAGCTCCTCGATCGAGAGCGTGCTCATGTCACAGAACATCTCAATTGCGACTGCTACCTGGTTGTAGCGTGCAGGCACCACACGGAGAAACTTCTTCACAACTCGAGAGTCATCGATCTTTTCTCCTAGACCCTCCAGATCTGTGGCCAACTTCAAGATCCTCATTGCAAACTCATCGATCGCTTCTCCTGGCTTGAACGTGATCTGTTCAAACTCCGTCAGTAGCCTCTGGGCATTTGCTTCCTTCACGCGGTCGGCTCCAAGACGCATGATCTTAAGTGCATCCCAAGCCTCTTTCGCGTTCTTCTTCTTCAGGAGCATGGAGTGCATCTCTGTTGGCACGCCGCGGAGCATGGCTCCAAGAGCCAACCTGTCCCTGCGTCGCTCAACCTTCGCATCTTCAATCGCGTCCCAAAGGAACATCCCTTCAAGGTTGCACTGGACATGAGATGCCCACTCTTGATAATTCGTGCATGTCAAAGTCGGCCAGATGAGATTCCCGGCCGCTTGATTGAACGCACGCTCCAACACTTCTCCTTCTCGCCCGACGCGCCCATCTCCGACGACAACTCTGGCTACTTTTCCGTCTCAACTCCGGTGGACTTAACCACCCTTGCTTCTCTTCTCCTGCCTCCTACCGCCTAACCTGGAGCTCTGATACCAGTTGTTGGCGCGGGCTATACCCTGCGACAAACTAGAACGCAGCGGCGGCGTCTCCACGGTGACCGCGGCGAGATAACAGATGAGAACATTTGAGACTAGGGTTTGTTGCTGCCAAATGTCGCAGCCCTTTTCGGTCCTTGTTCTTTCTATTTATAGAGATACATGATGAGATCACGGAACATACCTCCGCGTATCCCCGCGCCACGCTACACACCGTGTGCCATGCCGTTTTTGTGGGACGCGCACCACGCGCTGTAGCGCGCACCGTGACGCTCCAGACCGACTCGACCAGACCGTGTCAAGCATGAGCACGCCTCCGTACTTGCACTATCCTCTAACCTGACTTCTAGATCTTAACTGAACAAAGATACTAACTAACTAGTGCTATAGTTTAGCTAACAGCGATTAGGCCGGGATTGCCTGTCTGTAGCAGTGAACAAATCATTTAGCATTTAGCATTCGCAGAGAAACACTTCCTACGGACGTAGTGATGATATAAAAAACAATATTGTTGTGTATATAATGTCACTGCTAAACTAGACGTACAGGCTCAACAGACTATCATTATTGGTATTATTATTAGACTACGAATGAACACACACACGACCGACTGCAATAGTAGCAAGCAGCATGCACACTAGCTAGACCAGAGCAACATAGCAATGGATATGGAAATAAACAACAAATAAATCAATATGGCTGACGGTGAAACATTCTGGCTTCCGGATCCCAATCCCACACAGGCATCGTACCTTTCTTGCCCTGGTATTCTTGTTCCCGCTTTTGGTCGTCCAGATCGTCGTCCCCTTGTTCTTTGTCTGGCATCTGAAGCTTGTCTGCCAAGGTCTTGGCCCCCTGGAGCGAGATGAGGAGCCAGACGTTGGAGAGGAACTCCCCGCCTTCTCCCAAGCTCTTGGCGTGCAGGTAGCCCCTGCACATGCTGGCGGAGTAGCAGAGCATGCCCACCCACACACGGTGCATCAAATACCAACGGTCATCGGCGTGCTCCATGCGCAGAAGCTCCTCCGCGAGCTTGCAAGCATCGTCGATGATGGTGTACGCCTCGTTATCTTTGAGGCTGGCTGCTTCTTTCCTGATCTTGCCTAGGAGGATGTCGTCGGAGAGTGGTTGCTGCTTCTCCTTGTCCGTCATTTCTTTGCTGGCCTGGGTGATGATGCGATCCATCTGCTTGGTGGCTTCAGTGAACAGATCCCGCCTGCTGCCGGTCATCAGCATGTCGGGTCTAAACATGAGGAGGTAGGCCATGTAGTTGGATATTGCCTCTGTGCACACCTTACGAAGCACCCCACCATGCGGAGGCTTGCACCTAAAGTGCCTCGGAGGCTTGCTGCGGAAGCAGAGGTCGGTGGCGATGTGCCAGATGAGTACGCTCTCGTCAAATGGCGTCTTACGAAGGCTTCGCCATATCACCACGTTGGGCATCTTCGTCTTCCTCAGCGGATCTTCAGTCGCCGAAGAAATATCAGTGTTGCCGCCCGTCTTCATCAGGCGCTCCTGATCTACTTCAGTCGTCGCCGAAGAAACAACAATGTTGGCCACCTTCTTCGGCTGATCTTGATCATCAGTCGAAACGGCGGCGGTGTTGTCCATGGTCAGGCCTTGCTGATCTTGATCATCAGTTGAAACGGCGGTGGTGCTATCCATCTTCTTGGAGTAATTGTTCGTCTTGAGCAGCCTCTCTGTTTGGTCCATAGTCCAGTAGTCCGTCTTGGTGAAGCTTCTGTAACTGGAGAGGTCAGCGTTTTTACCTTCTTTGAAAACCTTCACTAGTTGATAGGTGATAGCATCCGAGACCAAAGGGCCCAACGACGCACTCCCTTTTTCCTCACGAGAATAACCTTCCTTGGTCCTGTTTAGTTGCACCAAATTCCCAACTTTGACACTATGCAAAAAGAAAATTTCTCGTCACATCAAACTTGCGGTACATGCATGGTACATGCATGCAGTACTAAATGTTGATGAAATCAAAAACTAATTGCACAGTTTGGTTGTACTTCGCGAGACGAACGTTTTGAGCCTAATTAGTCAACAGTTAGACAATTATTACCGAATAAAAACAAAACGATACTGTAGCAAATGCGCCTGGCACACCTGATTAGCCACCCAAGAGTCGTCGTCGTCCTTGTGGTCTGGAGCACTGAGCCTATGAGGTTATACCCTGCAAGCTTCTCGCACAACACTGGAACATTCCCTCTGAACATGAGCGAGTCGCACAGCTTACTGATCAACACCCCAAGGACATCCACGAGAGCAGTGAAGCACAGGAGAACGTACGTGGTCTTGATATCAACAGTGCCGCCGCTGTTGTACTTGTACCTCTGGCCCTGCTGCGGCTGCAGCTTCTGCTGGCTCGTCGCGAAGAGCATGATGGCGGCAATGTGCAGGGATGGAACCAGCAGCACATGGCAAGCCAAGTAGGCGGGCGTGAACATCACGTTGGCTCTGGTGTAGATGAGCCCGAACGCCTGACGAAGCATGGGCTTGAGCCTCTCGTCTTTCTCTAACTTGAGAGGCTCCAGGATCTTCTTCTCGTGACCACCACCACCACCCCTGCTCTGTGCTTGCAGGGTGGCCTCGGCAGCGAACAGCGACAGGTCCGACAGGATCATCTCGACCTGGTCGCTCTGCGACACGATCGGCGCGTCGCCTTCCGGCAGCTTTTTCCAGCACTTGTACCTGTCGCTGAGCTCGGTGAAGCACCACTTCCACCATGCGCTAGGCTTGACCCTCGCTCCTTTCATCACCGACGACATGGCCGTGAGTGGATCAATCCTAGCTCCCCTGAGAGCCAAGGGCTTCTCCAACACACTGAGGATGCCAAGGATGAACAGCAGGACCGCCGAGGCCAGCATCCTTCTATCGCCAGAGCCGGAGCCAGGCCCAGGCCACGACTTGTAGAAGCCGAAGAGGGCGATGGTGACCTGGGACAGCAGGGTCACGGTCTGCCGGATCCACAGCAAGTTGTCATCGATGTTGCTGGCGGACACCTCCTCCACCCCGCCGAGGTGGATGAGGAGGACAGGGGCCCATAGCACCTCCAGCATGCTCGGCGGCTTGCGCACGTCCGCCTCGCCATTGTAGCCGCCGGCCACCGCCCCGTTGGCGTGCCGGTTGAAGACGGTGGCGAGCGCGTAGATCGCCACGGCGTCGCTGCAGCCGCTGCCCAGCTGGATGCACCGTCGCAGCCACAGCGGGATGCTGTACTTGCGCATGGGGGCAGCCAGCACCAGGAACCACTGCAGGCCCAGGCTGCCGAGGACGAGGATGCGCAGCTGCCACTCGTCCCACCATTGCGCAGCGCTCGAGAGATGCATGCTAGCTGCTTGCTCGATGATAGATGATCCCTCCCTCTCCGTGGACGTGTGTCTGCTCAATATCACTCAATGTATTGTATTAGGTATGTAGTTTTTTTTTGGAGTCGAGTCCTTAGCGAGCAGTTGTTGGAATGGCCAGTTGGCCACCATTGTCGATGGGTTTTCCGGTTTGCCTTCCTGCCCTCATCTCTCTCATGTCTCTCCCCTTTTTATCACATGTTGCTGTCGGAATGACTGCTTCTTCGACACATTTCACCAGAACTTTACCACGCGTATTTGCTTTAATCATATCATATGTATGTATGGGAATATGGCTTTAAACCATGCATTTTGTTTCACGCATGCTATATATATACTCTCTGTCGATGTGAAGGCTGTAGTTTACTGCTCCCTCCATTCTAAATTATAAGTTATTTTAATTTTCTTAGAGAGTCAAAGCATCTTAAGTTTGACTAAAATTATAAAGAGAATTTCAAAGCTTTATGACATCAAATAGGTATGCTATAAAAATATGATTAATGAAGAATCCAATGATATTTATTTAGTATCATAAATATTATTATTTTATTATATAAATTTAGTCAAATTTAGATGTTTTGACTCTCTAAAAAAGTTATAATGACTTATAGTTTAGGACAGAGGGAGTATTACTTAACAGCCGAACCAATGCAAGCATTCGGTTCCACCGTTGGGATTATATTCTGCGTGCTTTGGCGTGTACCACACAACTTTATTTATTTGTGCTGTACTCTCAAGACTGCACTTTGCGTGTGCCTGTGATAATATTCTAGGTCCTACCTGTTAGCCCAATGGTACATGCTATTTGTCACTGCACCGTAGTCCCAACACAACGCGCGTGCGACTAGGCCTAACGACTCTTATGGTCGGTGTAAATGGCACGACAAAGAAAATGGAGAGGGAGGACGTGGCGAGGGCGTGTTTGGATGCCGTCCTCGTCTGGACTTGCCTGCCAGGCAAGTAATTGCAGCCCCAGGAGATCGAAATCCAACGCCTAGGGACGCTGCCTGGGAGGCAGCATCCAAACACACCGAAGAGCGTGGCAAGGAAGATTGGAAGGGTTGGACGCGGGATAGATTTGGTGCTGGTGTTTCAAGCCTGATCCTAGGGGTGAGGCAAAGTGGTGGTCGCTCCAGGCCCCAAAAGAAATGATCTCTTCCCACGTATGTATAGTATGTAGTACTATCACTTGGTATATGGCTTAATAAAAGTCTAAAAACCCAAGAAGACAACCATCCAGCACTGAGATGAATCACCAATCACTACTGGAGAGGGCCTCTTTGCCGAGGGCCTGAGGCCCTCGGCAAAGGCCCATTAACCCTCGGCAAAGGCTTTGCCGAGGGCGACCCTCGGCAAAGAGCTCTCGGAATTTTGAGTCGGCGAAGAGGATCTTTGCCGAGGGCCCTTTATCGGGCACTCGGCAAAGCCTTTGCCGAGGGCTGTAGCGGCACTCGGCAAAGAAAAGCAGCCGTCACGACGCCGGCGCCTGGGACGGAGTCTTTGCCGAGGGCCGTCTTCGGGGGCCCTCGACAAAGAATTATTCTTTTTTTTAAAAAATCTTTGCCGAGGGCCTCCAACCATGGCCCTCGGCAAAAAAATGTGCATAATTTTTCCAAAAAATCTTTGCCGAGGGCAATGGGACGGCCCTCGGCAAAGAATTATTCTTTTTTTTGAAAAATCTTTGCCGAGGGCCTCCACGCAGGCCCTCGGCAAAGAAATTTTATTTTTTTTAAAAAAGTCTTTGCCGAAGGCCTCCAACCATGGCCCCCGGCAAAGAAATGTTGCAGAAATTTTATTTTTTTTTTAAAAAATCTTTGTCGAGGGCAATGGGACGGCCCTCGGCAAAGGACCCTTCTTTGCCGAGGGCCTTGGTCATTGCCCTTGGCAAAGAGGCAGAAATTTAAATTTTTTTTTGTTTTTTGCATTCCATCGACACAAGCATTTCATATATATACATATATATATCAACCATCACATATATATATCACACAGAACCCATTTTCTCACAATATATCACAACCATAATTGTGAACCACAAATCACAATATATTACAACGACAAGTCACATGTTCATCATCATTCACATGTTTATTACGACAAGTTCATGAAATCCAAGCACAAGTCAGAACCATAAACCACAAATATTACAATAAAGTCCAACCACATCACCTAGCACTAGTCCTCATCAAGGTAGCCTATGAGACGGTGGTGAAGGAAAGGCGGGATCACCCGGTGACGCACTACCAAATTGATTGGAACCCACGGACGGAGGCTGCACAAAGAAGTAGAGATTGCATGTGTGAGTAATTAGGGAAAACAGTTTTGGAACTTAGAGATTGCATCTAGTAATCTAGGAATACAAAAAGATTAGACTCAATTGAAAATTTCGGCAGCACCTCCCCTACACGGGGAGGTTTCCAAAACCTGCAAGAAACAACGGCTCTGCATCATGATCGTCTCTGCATCAATGGGCTCATTGCGCACATTGTAATCTTCCACATAGATCTCCCTTACCGAGGACGTGTACTCTTGGACTTTAGTGTATACGTTTGGGTCAGAGTACACCTAGGGCGGGGCAGCCGGGTCGAAGGAGACAGAGGACGATGCCCTGCCCATGTGGGACATAGCCCACGCAGAGAACTCCGAGACCTCCTTGCCCGGGTGCGTAGCCTCCTGCGAGAAAGACGGGAAGATGGTGAGAAATCAAGCAGAATTGAGCATCAAAATAAATGAAAGAAATCACTTACGTATGCTTGTTTGTATCTGTGGAGGCTGCGGCTACCTTGATGGTGAGTTGGACCTTGCCTCATCAGACGTTGTTCCCGCTGCCTCTCGTGCGTGCCAACAAAGTCCTGTGATAACCACTTGTCCACGATCATGGCCCAGCACTCGGGATACGATCGGCACCACCAAGGAATCACCTACAAGTCATCGAGTATTTGACATATAAGATGATGAAATTGAACCTACTTAATATCAAAACGAATCATTATGAATGTTATTCACCTACCTCAAGGTACTGGTCCCGGGTCAGCGTAATCAGTCTCGCTTGAGGCTTGGGGAGGGACTGCTTAAGTACCGACCTGTAGTAGTCTATGTGGGCTTGGACGCGCCCATGGTGGTGCATCTCGGTGACGTACTTCCTACAAGCTGCGGCAGCCACCCGATCCGCCTGGGCCTCAAGTCCTTCTTCGGCCTTGAAATTTTCTGCATACAAAACTGATGTATCCATTCATTATTTCAATAAAATATTTAACCAATGAATGAGATGTATTAAGCAATGTTGTGCGAGACAAACTTACCCAAAACTCCGCCAATACCCGCTCCTGCTTGTTGCGGTAAGTGTCATCCGTGACCAGCGCGTACCTGTCCCAGTTGGAGGCCGGCTCCCGCACCACCGGCTCTTCGGACAGTTGCACAATGTCGGGGTACCATTTCCTGCACAAGACACCAAGGATGCTCATGGGGGTGCGTGCTGGAGTACCTGACAAAACCAACCAGGCCCTGCACAAGTGATTAAGAAAATTTATCAGTTTCTCTTATGATTTCCAACATATCTTATGAAGTAGTTGTGATAACATCTATAGTTACTTACCTCTTTGCCATAGGCCGAATCACTGGGTGGTTGTGAGGAAGCGGAACCGGAGGGAGGCTCATGGGACCTCGCTCGTAGGGAGTCCGGGTAGCGGTACCCCCTCTGTCACCCTTGAGCCCCTCGCCTCCCTCACCCTCGAGCGCCTCGCCTCCCTTGCCCATCTGCTGACCCCTCACGTCCTTCGACGAGGATGTGGCCGTGGCCATCACGTGCTCCTCCTCTAGCACCTCGTCACGTGGTGAGGGAGGATACCGCTGCCTCTTGCCTTTGCTGCCCCTGGTCCTCCTCTCGTCACCTCCTATGGACACTGCCCCGGACGACGACCCCTCACCTCGAAGGAGAGGGCGGTCTCTCCCATAAACCGAGGGCATGTTATGGCATGGACGTCTGCTCGCCATCTTTGTTCAATCACCTGCAATCACAAAGAATGAACAAGACTAATTAGTACATATATTAGAAATAGATTCAAAATATATAAACAAAATACAAATTAAAAAAACATAGTATTACATGTATTAGGAATAATCTTCATGATTGGGATCATAGGTCTCATCATCACTGTCAAAATTGTCCAAATGGGCAACACTATCCGAAGGTTCTATGTTGTCATCGTAGTCATTGCCTAGAAGTAATGGCTCAAGCATTGCTATGTCCTTGGCATTTACCACCACATCTCCATCGACCTCGCCATCAACCATTTCATTGTCTACTACCATTTTGATTGCTTCGGGTAAGACTATCTCAAACGTGCCTGGTAGCCCATCTTCTTGATAGAACTGTCCATCATATGTGTTTGCGTTGAAGTTGTAATCATCATCATTTGGGGCAGGTAGTTTACCGTGTGGAGATACCTAGTGCACAATAGCCCAACCCTTAAGATCCTCTTTGTCTTGGTTGGCGTATCGAGTATAATACACCTGCACGGCCTATTGAGCCACAATGTAGACATCTTTTCCAGGATAGATGGAATCTTCTCGAATCTCGACTAGCCCAAGATGAGGGGTTCATCTCGTTGATCGAGGATTAAACCAGTGGCATTTGAACATGATAGGTTTAAGAGGTTTGTCTCCATGAAATGAGAGTTCATAGATTCCCTCAACTCTACCATGATAGTCGAGGCCATAAGTGTTGGGCGTACAAACTCCGCTATTTGTGGTTTTTCGTTTGGGCCGAATCTACTTGTAACTTGTTGTGTGGAAGCGATATCTGTTCACATCATAGCCGGTAAATGACTTCACCCTAATGTCACAGCCGTTTGCAACCTGTTTCAACTCATCACTCATGGACAAACTGGTCTGGGCCTGTAAGGTGAAGCATGATATATCGTTATATTAATCAAACGTATGATCACCTTGGACGATCGAACGTATGAGATAAATTGGACATTACCTTTTGTTTGAACCAAGAAATAAAATTAGGCCTCCCCGCTCGCGCACCCCGCGAAACAAGGGTGTCTTGTTCATGTGAGGTAGGATCCCTTGATTGATGCTAGAATTCATGAACAAATTCCCTGTCCGAACGAGAATTAATGGGGTTGGATGCAGAATAGTGACGGCGTATTGAAACAAGTTCGTTGAGAACTTACTTGATGAATAGCTGCACCTCGGTAAGGTTATTCAACACATATAGCATGATACTACGCCGCTCTTCATTTCCCAATAGCTTCGGGGTTGATCCACTTGCGCTGCCAAGTTGGCCTTGGAAAAGGCTGAGGGTCGATTCATTTTCGCCAGCATTGTAACGAGGGAGTGGATTATGATTGCTAGGAAGGTTCGGCTTGTAGTATTGCATTGTGAAGTTTGCCACCTCCTCCCGAAGGCATGCCTCTGCAATGGAAGCCTCAATTCTGGCTTTATTTGTACATTTTTTGCGAAGAGTCTTTAGACATCTCTCAATTGGATAGCACCAACGGGCCTACATGGGCCCCCCCAAACGTGCCTCGGACAGGAGGTGCACAATCAGATGCTGCATCGGCAAGAAGAAGCCGGGTGGAAAGATCTTCTCCAGCTTACAGAGCAACACAAGTGCCGCTTTTTCCAAGTCCTGAGCGACGGTCCGAGATATCTCCTTGGCACAAAGCTGGCGAAAGAAAAAGCTCAACTCTGCTAGCACTAGCCAAACATGCTCAGGGACATAGCCTCGGACCATCGCCGGAAGAAGCCGCTCAATCCATATGTGGTAGTCATGACTCTTCATCCCGTTGACTCGTAGAGTGCCTAAGTTCACTCCCCTGCTAAGATTCGCTGCATATCCATCTAGAAACATTAACGTCTGGATCCATTTTAGTACTTCCCTCCTTTGATCGATTTGCAAGATGAAATTGACCTTAGGCCTTTTCCAGTTCTTGTTTCGGCCACTAGGAGGCTGCATCGCTTGATTCGGTCTATCGCATAACGTCGCTAGGTCCACTCTAGCCTTAACATTGTCCTTAGACTTGTCAGTGTCCATGAGAGTTCCCCAAAGTGCATCGGCGATATTCTTTTTAGTGTGCATTACATTAATATTATGTGGCAGAAGAAGGTCATTGAAATAGGGGAGCCTCGTCAAGCCAGACTTATGAGTCCACAAGTCCACATATGTTCCTCACCATATCCCACAAAACCACCTTCTTCATTGGGCATGAGAGCATCTATCTGAGCACGAACCTCGGCACCAGTCCTCAAGTGCGGTTTAGGGTCTGTCACTTTGACACCTTTCATAAAGCTCTTGATGTCTTCTCTGAATTCATGGTCTAGAGGAAGGAACTGACGATGCTGGTCGAAAGACGAATACTTGCCACCCTTCTTCAACCAAATGAACCTCATAGCTTCCTTGCATATTAGGCATGGGAACTTCCTGTGAACACACCAGGCAGCAAATAACCCATACGCCAGGAAGTCATGCAGGGAGTAGTGGTACCAAACGTGCATTTTGAAGCTTGTCTTTGTAGCTCGGTCGTATGTCCATACCCCCTTCTCCCAAGTGTGGATCAATTCATCAATCACAGGCTCCATGAACACATCCATATTACTCCCCGGGTGTCTAGGAATTATCAACAACAAGAATACGTTATGTCGTTGAAAGGAGATGCCGGGAGGGAGATTGAGCGGGATAACAAAAATGGGCCAGCATGTGTATGGGGCAGCCATCATTCCATAAGGATTGAACCCATCTGTTGCCAGCGTGACACGTACATTACGGGCCTCAGCTGCTTTGTCACGATGTTTGTCATTGAAGTACGTCCATGCTCCAGCATCAGACGGAAGTACCATCTTCCCAGGATTGTACCGTTTGCCATCTTTGTGCCATGTCATATGTTTTGCGGATTCCTCGATCATGAATAGCCGTTGGATCCTTGGCAGGAAAGGAAGGTGCTGTAGCACTCTCGTGGGGATCAGAAGCTGCTTTTTCTGACCATCACCAGAGTCTACCTCCAGGTACCTAGAGGATTTACACTTCGGATAGTAATTTGCGTCCTTGTGTTCTTTCCTAAATAGGACGCACCCCTTCGAACAAACATGTATCTTGTCATACGGCATCTTAAGAATACGAAGGAGTTTCTCTGCCTCATACAAGTTCGTCGGCAAAGTGTGCTTCTCCGGTAGCATGGTGCCAAACACGGCCAACATCTTATCGAAGCCTTCTCGACTCAGGTTTAACTCAGCCTTCAACCCCATTATGCGTCCAACCGCATCCAGCTGAGAAATCATTGTACGCTCGTGAAGGGGTTTCTTTGCCGAGTGCAACATTTTGTAGAAGTCCTTTGCAGATTCCTCCATCTCCTCCTTCTCACGTCGTTCAGTGAAGTGAGCTTGGTGGGCGTCATCTAGCATGTCTGCTACCCCGGCATCATCATCAAAAGCCTCGAGGCGTGCTCTCACCACCTCCGCTCTTATATGATCTGCTTCACCATGATAGATCCACTGCTGGTAGCCAGGCGTATAACCATTGAACACAAGATGTCTACCCATGGTCTTCTCATCTACCTTTCTCCTGTTGTCACATTTGTTGTAGGGACACCAAACTAGAGAATGTCCTCCTGCTCCTGGGCCAAATGCATGTTTCAAGAAATGATCTGTCCCCTTCACCCATTCGTAGTCGTAGTCACTGCCGCTTCTCTAGCCCGTGTACATCCACTGACGGTCCTCCATCCTTTAACATTTACATCACAGAGTATTGTGACCATCAATTGCATCTACGCGGTGTTCCTAATGTCTAATAGGTGAGGATAGGTGCTAATCCCACCCGCGGATGCATAGATGAGGTCAGTTTCCAGGCTCCGCTCCTCTCTGAGACAGAATTTCGGCAGCACCTCCCTGCTGTTCTCCCGATACACGTCCTGTCAGGGAGAGTGTGTATCCGGAGAACAACAGGGAAGAGCTGCCGAAACTCGGTCTCGGACCGGAGCAGACCATGGAAACTAACCCATCTATGCATCCGCGGGCTGTCCAAAAAACGTGGACAATCTGAAATAGATACGGTCATAGATATGCAAAGATCCGCATACCTACGACCGTATCTCTTTCGGACGGGAGACGCTTAACTGGGTTACACAATCTAAGACAATGATATGGGAGGAGGGCTTATTTATACCTAGGGTGGCGGTGGAGTTAGGCTAGCGGGGCAATGGCGAGTCGGGGCAGTGACAAGGCGATGCTGTGCAGGCAGACCCACAACGTAGACGAAGAGGATCGGGGTCACCGAGTCCATCTGACGTGCTCTTCTCTGCAAAAGAAGAAACACAATACTATAAGTTGAAAATTTCGGCAAAACCTTCCCTGTATGGGGAGGTTTCCAAAACCTGCAAGAAAAAACCGACACGATGGCCGACAACCACATATCAAGGGAACAAATACGGCACGATGGCCGATAGCCAGATATATATTAATCCACCACCAACACACCACCACCTCCACCACCACAACTGCACCACCACCACCACAACCACCACACTACCACCACCACCACCACCACCACCACCACACCACCACCACCACAACCTCCACCACCACGACCACACCACCACGACCACACCCCCACCCCACAACCACCACACTACCACCACCACCACCACCACCACCACACCACGACATCCACCACAACGACCATGACCACACCACCACATCCACCACAACGACCACACCACCACATCCACCACAACGACCACACCACCACATCCACCACAACGACCACACCACCACCACCTCAACAAACACACTACCCTCCTTCTCCACCTCCACCTCCACCTCCACCTACACCTCCACCATTGCACGCCGCCACCACCTCGACCTCCACCTAGACATCCTCCTTCACCAGCAATGTACACCATGAAGCGAGGGAAGGGCATACCTAGACGTCGGAGGGACGTCGGAGGCCACGGACAGGGCGAGGGTCGCGGACGGGGCGACGTCAAGGGGCTGGGGCGGGGCACCTCCTCCTCCTCTCTTCTCGGCCTCCTCTCTTCTCCTATTCCGCTTCTCCTCTTCCTCCCTTTCTCCCACCTTCTGCTCGGAACGGGGGTGGGCACGGCGGACAGCGTGGACGGGGTTGGTGGGTGGCACGGGGTCCTCCTTCTCCGGTGGCCGGCGGATGGTGCGGAGGTTCTCCTCCTCCTCGGGGCGGGCCCTCGACAAGTGGAGATGTCTGGGTTTTAGGCATCCGACGTCACAACTTGCTCGAAACCTTCTCAAATTTTTACCACAGCCTACACATGCGATAACATGACACCTCGACAAGTTTCATGATTTTCGGACTTCGTATGAATTTTATATAATTTAAAAACACTTTTCCGATAAGTTCCTCGTCATGTTACGTGAAGAAGATGCCCGACATTTGATGCGAGTTCGTGGATAGGGACTCAACATACACCAAATACCATGAATAACATTTTTCGAATCACTAAATTGCATTATTCCAACCACCTGTAGTTCAAATTTGAAATATTCTAAAAAAATCAACGAAAAGAAATAAATTAGGAAAATATATCAAGAAAAGTCAAATTTGGCCCAAATTTTAAAATTGAGATTTAAATAATGTATTATAGCACCACAAAAAAACTGGGTTCAAAAAACAAAAAAAAACTCTTTGCCGAGGGTCTAGCCTGGCCCTCGGCAATGGGGGTCTTTGCCGAGGGCCTAGCCAATGGCCCTCGGCAAAGAATATTTAAAAAAAATAAAAAAATCTTTGCCGAGTGTCTGACGGCGGGCACTCGGCAAAGACTGACGCCAGTGGCCGCCGTGACCCATCCGGCCATATTTGCCGAGGGCCAATTTGCCGAGGGCTAGGCCCTCGGCAAAGATTTATTTTGCCGAGGGCCGTTTGTTTGCTGAGGGCTCCTGGGGCTGGCCCTCGGCAAAGACCCCCTTTGCCGAGTGCCCGAGATCTAGCCCTCGGCAAACCCAGAAGCCCTCGGCAAAGAGGACGTCTCCAGTAGTTAATTGACGTCGTCTGAGCCGTGCCATGTAAAACAAGTCACGGTGCCTCGTTCATAACAGCCGGTGCACCAGATGCAATATATATCACTGTTTGCTCTTTAGCACCTGACAGCGATGGCGTATTTAGGGTAGTGATACAAAAGATAAAGCGGTTACAACAGATATTGCACTACACGCAGCACAACTTTGGATTGAGAAAATGAAGGCTACTAGCTTAAGACCTCTTTAGATCTTTTAGTCCATCCCTACCCTGTTTGGATGGATGGACTAATGGCCATCAAAGTTGCTGTATAAAGACCAAAACGCCTCTAATTAATGCACACAATCTCCTCTTATTTCTCTCCAACTTTTCTCTCTCCTCTCTATTTCTCGCATCTGGATTTCACCGGCCACGATTGAAGACGTACACGACCGACGACCTCAAACAGCTTACATCCAGCCCGCGGATGAAGCAAGCAGCAAACGCATATACTCCATCGGCAATATATAATAAATAAAATTAAAAACGAAGAAGAAGCAAACAAAAAGATCGAAACAGAGAGTCAGAAATAGGTAGGACACGAGACCAGAGGATTGTATGTAGCAACCAACAATATTAGTCGACATGCCATGGTCACGGGCCTGTCTTGTACTGGCTCTTCGCCCAGGACGTCGTCCCCAGGTTCTTTGTCCGGCATCTGAAGCTTGTCTGCCAAGGTCCTGGCCCCTAGGAGCGAGATGAGGAGCCAGACGTAGGAGAGGAACTCCCCGCCTTCTCCCAAGCTCTTGGCGTGCAGCTAGCCCCTGCACATGCTGGCGGAGTAGCACAGCATGCCCACCCACACTAGGTGCATCAAATGCCAACGGTCATTTTCGTCCTCGATGTCGAGCAGCTCCTTTGCGAGGTTGCAAGCGTCGTCGATGACGCTATATGCCTCTTTTTTTTTTTAGGCTGGCTGCTTTTTCCTTGATCTTGTCTAGGAGGATTTCATCGGAGAGTGGTTGCTTTTGCTTCTTCTCCTTTTCTGTCATTTCTTTGCTGGCCTGGGTGATGATGCGATCCATATGCTTGGTGGCTTTAGTGAACAGATCCCGCCTGTTGCCGGTCATCAGCATGTCGGGTCTAAACATGAGGAGGTAGGCCATGTAGTTGGATATTGCCTCTGGGCACACCTCACGAAGCACCTCGCCATGCGGAGGCCTGCACCTAAAGTGCCTCGGAGGCTTGCTGCGGAAGCAGAGGTCGGTGGCGATGTGCCAGATGAGTACGCTTGCGTCGAATGGCGTCTTACGAAGGCTTCGCCATATCACCACGTTGGGCATCTTCGCCTTCCTTTGCGGATCTTAAGTCGCCGAAGAAATATCAGTGCTGCCGCCCGTCTTCATCAGGCGCTCCTGATCTACTTCGTCGCCGAAGAAACAACAATGTTGGCCACCTTCTTCGGCTGATCTTGATCATCAGTCGAAACGGCGGCAGTCTTGTCCATCTTCGGGCGTTGCTGATCTTGATCATCAGTCGAAACGGCGGCGGTGTTGTCTATCGTCAGGCCTTGCTGATCTTGATCATCCACTACCGAAAACAGTATAATTGCCAAGTGCATTCCATTGGACACTCGGCAAATATCTTATTTACCGAGTGTTTTGAATGAAACACTTGGCAAACAAATAGCACTCAACAAAACCCAACTTTGCCGAGTGCTTAAAAGAAAACACTCGGCAAACTACAACGAAACACTCGGCAAACACAGACACTCGGCAAAGTACAGGCACATGCACTGGGCGTGCGATGGCCGTGTGATGGCCTTGGGTGTGCGGCCCTGCCGTTAGAACTTTGCCGAGTGTCCGTTAGACACATTCGGCAAAGACAAGGTTTGCCGAGTGTTCTGCGCAGGCACTCAGTAAAGTAATAATGTTGCCGAGTGTTTTTTATTGGTACTCGGTAAAATAATAATTTTTTTCTCTCCTGCCCTCCAAACTTTTTCTACTCTCCACATACAACATGTGGTACTACATGTTAAAATTTGATATATTTCTCGATGTGTTTGCTATATTTAATTAATTTATTGCATTTAGAGGAATTTTTTGGTTTAAGTCAAATTTGATATGCAAGTGATTCAAATAATAGAATAAATTGAGTGGAGAAATCATATTCATGTTATTGAGTCCATTTTGGGGCCTTACCCGGGAAATAAAAAGAAATTTCGAACATTTTGTTCATGAAACACGACCACGAACGTGTGGCCGAATGGTTTTTAAATTCTAAAAAAACAAATGAAGTCTGAAAATCACGAGATTTGTCGAGATCTCCAGATATCATACATGGAGACTATGGAAAAAATTGAGAAGGTTTTGCACAATTTGTTACGTACCATGCTTACAAACCGAAGCATCTCCGAAGAAGAATCAAGGAGTTGAGAAGGATCTGGTAAGATTTGGAGTCAAAGTGACGGTCGTATTGGGGTTTGACTTCAAAACTTTTTGTATAGGCAATAGACAACATAGATTGGTCCATGTCAAATTTTGGGAATTATTCGGATCCATTTGATAATTTTAATTTATTAACTGTAATTATAGAATTTTAATTAATATAAATTGAATTTGAGCTATAACTGCATGAAATAATGGAATAATATTCGTAGAAAAATCAAATATGCATTGTTAAGTGAATTTGACAAGATACTTTCAAAGTCCATCATAACAAATTTAGTAGAACACGCTATGAAGGAGGACGGTGCAACTTGAATTTTTTTTTTTTTGCCGAGAGTGTTCTCTACCTGACACTCGGCAAAAAGAATAGTTATCGAGTGTCGTACAGGGGACACTCGGCAACTTTGTTGATCCGGCCCCACTGCGCAGTATCAGATGGTTTGAAAATAAAAAAAAACAATGCCGAGTGCCCCCGATGTGGACACTCAGCATATCTTTAGTTTGCTGAGTGCCCAGATCGAGGGCACTCGGCATACCTTTCATATGACCCCCAGCCGCACCCCCTGACGCACACGACACTCACGCACACACGTGCCCGCCCACAATCACGCACTCACACACGCCACCGCCGCCGCCCTGTGCCCCAGCCGTCGCCCTGAACGCCCACCGGCCCGGACCCTCGCCGGCCTCCCTAGGACCCCACCGCCGCCCTGCCCGCCATTGCCCTGTGCCCCGGCAGCCGCCGCCCTCCCCCCAGCGGCCGGTGCCTCGTACGGAGCCCGCCGCCGCCCAGGGACCCCGCTGCCACCCTCCCCCTAGCTGCCGGCGCCCCGGCGGCCCCCTGTCCCTTGCACCGCCCCCTGCCGCTGCCAGGGAGCCTGTCGCCGCCCCGTGTGGAGCCCGCTTCCGCCCAGGGACCCCGCCGCCGCCCCGGGAGCCCGCCGCCACCGCCCCAGGTAGTCTATATATCATTTTTTAGTTAAGTAATAACTATGCTTATATGATTATTTCTTGTAACTAGTCAATAATTATGAAATATTTGATGTTGAGACATGATGAAACTGAGACTCTTATTTCCAGAAAAAGCTATTTTTTAAATAGAAAAGAGTTGAAATTTATTCATAATTTTCACTAGTTACCAGCTACTTCTAGATACTTAGCAAGCGTAATTATTTTATAATTTGTTGGCATATGATTGATTGCTAGAGAGTCGTAGTAGTTATCCCAAAACCTATGTGGTTACCCAACGGTAATAATCTAGAGGTGAAGGGTTGACATACTGCCACTAGTAACCATTAGCTGTCACGCTACGTGTACCAAATTTAAGCTTGTGTGATTTGAAATACACACACAAGCAGTAATCATTCACTCTCCAGCTTGAATCGAGTTGTACCAAATCATTCACCTCTGTTTTTTATTTGGCAAGTTTGCAAATCTGAGTTGGAAATGTACAGCACTGAGTGTTGTGTTACCGTTGAATCCTTGATATGTGTTTAGTTGCTATTGGTCCTGAATTGAGTAAGGATTCAACTGTAACACAACCAGATTGGATACAATTCATATATATTAATAGCTAGCCAGGCGCGAACCATATCATGTTGAGATCAAAAGGCTGATTTGATGGATCTGTAAAAGCTCAAATGGAAATAACGTTTGCATCATCCATGCTGCCTAGGAGATAAGGCGCAAGAACCATGCTAGCTAGCTCTTGCAATCTCCATATGTCGAAATTGTTAAAACTAGACATACACATACAAGCAACATCACTTCAGCAAACAGTGATGTTGTACTATTAACTTGAGCATATTTCCATGCCAATGATTGCCATTCTTTTAATGATCTCGCTATAAACTTACTGACCCGATGCATTTACCTCTCAATTATCTTCAACTTGCAGGTTTTTGCCGCCGCTCCCTGCCCCGCCCTGCCACCTGGTTCCGCCTTGCCCTCCCGCCACCCCACAACTTGCCATCGTTTTGCAAGGTATAAGATGTGTATGTGGTTGTCGGCCATCGTGCCGTTTGTTTCCGAGTGTATGTGGTTGTCGGCCATCGTGCCATTTTATTTGTTCTAGGTTTTGGAAACCTCCCCGTGCAGGGGAGGTGCAGTCGAAATTTAGATTTGACACTATTATGTTTTATTGTAGGAGAGGCTATTGCAACGTCCTCAACTCGTCACTTTGTAGGACAGTAAGGTGAGGCATAAAAGACCCTTCTTTCTGTATCATGTTCGTATATTACATAACCATGCTAGGCGTCTCTCGTTCGAAAGAGATACAGTTAGAAATATGCAGATCTTTGCATATCTATAACCGTATCTATTTCGAATTGTCCACGTTTTTTGGACAGCCCGAGGATGTGTAGATACGGTTAGTTTCCATGCTCTACTCCGATCCGTGATAGAGTTTCGGCAGCATCTCCCTAATATTCTCCGGATACACAATCTCCCTTCCAGGACATGTATTTGGAGAACAGCGGGAGGTGCTACCGAAATTCTATCTCGGATAGGAGTAGAGTATGGAAACTAACCCCATCTACACATCCTCGGGTGGGATTAGGACCTATCTTCACCTATTAGACAGTATAGGAACGTGTAGATGCAACGTGATTTTTTATATTACTTGCTGGTATGCTAAAGGATGGATGACCGTGAGTGGATGTACACGGGCCGCTCTAGTCCGATTTCGTTGACCGATGAATGGATTGACAAGACCGATGCTTTCTTGAAATGAGCATTTGCAAGGGTTAAAGGAGCTAGTGTCACTTGGTGCCCTGCAGCAAATGTGCAAACATGCGTCGGCAAACCAAGGTGGTCTTGGGTAAACATCTTTGCAAGAATGGATTTACGACATACTATACCAGGTGGAACTACCATGGTGAAGCCGATCGTGGGAGAGACGAGGTTGTGAGACAACGCATCGAGGAATATGATGATGATGCTAGAGTAGGAGACATGTTAAATGACTATCATGAAGCACACTTCAATGAAGGACGTAGGGAGGAGGAGCCAGAGGCTACCGCAAAGGCGTATTACGACATGTCTGCGGCACAGCAACCCCTACACTAGCATACCAAGGTTTCTCAACTGGATGCCATTGCACGCCTAATGGCCGTGAAGTCCCAGTGATTACATTTAGGCAATAACAATGATGACGACATTCCTCCTTCGGAGCACGGGCATGATTATATCGACACGCGTGATAGTGATGATGAGACTTATGATCTATCTAATCTCGATCATGATGATTATTTCTAATAGATGTATGAGCCGTACTAATTTATTTATTATTTGTCATACCATGTTATTTTTGAAGTATGTTTAGTTTATTTTGCATATCTTTCTAAGTATGTTTTGTTTATCTGTGCTGATTGGTTTACTCTTTTTAATTGCAGGCGATTGAACAATGGTGGGCGGTACGAGGAAGATCACGGTGCTTTACAAAAAATACAAAGCTACAGGTTCAGGGTCAGCTTTAGGGAAAGGTCGAGGGAGGGGTCGAGGCAGGGGTTGAGGGAAGGGTAAAGGGAAGGGTAAAGGGAATGTTAAAGGGGCGAGGCCCCCATCGCCTGTAGCTTCCTCGTCGTCATCTGGGGAGGAGGAGGTACCTTCCGCACACGCCTCTGGTGACGAGGATGTACAGGAGGAGCAGGAGCAGGTGGAGGAGGAGGCAGTTGGTTCCCAGGTCTGGTTGCGAGGTCCCTCGACCCTCCTGAGGCAACCGATACCTCTTGAGAGACGCCCGATGATTCGACCCTCTGGGAAAAAGTAAGTAACTTTAGATGTTCTCACTAATTTTTCATTTGATATGTTGAAAATTACAATGAAAACTAATAATCTATCTTAATCACTTGGACAGGGGTTGGATTAAGGTCAGTGGGGGTGATCACAACCGCAAGGTCAACGGCATCCTTGGCCTTTTGTGCAAGCTACACTTCCCTGGCTTAGTGCAGTTCGGCAAAGAGAAGGAGTCGGCCAACACGTGGGACCACTACGTCGCCGCCCATGACGCCGCTGATCATGACGGCAGGGTATTCCCCAACAAGGCGTAGCGGGTGAAGGGCTAGTTGTGGGTAAGTATTCCTCGCACTACATTGCTCAATACATCACATTCACTGGACATTCTTGAAGTAATGACTGTATACATCGCGTCTATATGCAGGACTTCTACAGATGTTAGGAGGGGTACGAGGCCAAGGCGGCCTCCATCTCTGAAGAAGGCGCCAAGAAGCTCGTGAAGGACATGCTGAAAAGGTCGAGATGGCGACTAGAGGGGGGTGAATAGTCCTTTTTGAAACTTAATCACGTTGGCTAACCGAAACAAGTGCGGAATTAAAACTATCGGTCTAGCCAAGGCTACACCCCTCTATATATGTTCACTAGCACCTTGCAAAGATACTAATCATGCAACTAAGGTGCCGGGCTAGCTAGAGCTCTCCTAAACAATTCTAGGAGCAAGGTTACACAAACCTATGCCACTAGTACTTTAAGCAACAAGGGAGCTCCTACACATGCTAGTAAGCAAAAGCACAAAGCTAACTAAGCTCACTAGTAATGCTCAATAACAAGGCAACCAATGCCTAATCAGAGAGCGCAAATACTTAGCTACACAAACTAAGCAATGTGACTAACAAGGTTACTAAAACCAAATTAGCCACGCAAGGGAGCTACTTCTATGCTACACAAGCAAGAAGGTAATTAGCAAGCTACACAAGCTATCTAATTACAAGAGCAACTACACAAGCTTAATATGTATAAAAGTAATTGCAAGCTTGTGTAATGGGGATGCAAACCAACAGGAAGAACAAGGTTGACACGATGATTTTTCTCCCGAGGTTCACGTGTTTGCCAACACGCTAGTCCCCGTTGTGTTGACCGCTCACTTGGTGGTTCGGCGGCTAATTAGCATCACCCGCTAAGCCCGCACGTCGGGCGCCGCAAGAACCTACCCCTTGAGTGAGGGTAGCTCAATGACACGCTTTACTAGAGTTGGTCTTCGTGGCTCCCGTGGGGCAAGCACAATGCCCCTCACAAGCACTTCTCCGGTGCGCCGCACAAGCTTCTTGTGCGCTTCGACGGAGACCACCACCAAGCCATCTAGCAGGTGGCAACCTCCAAGAGTAACAAGCACCACCGGCTTGCAACTCGATCACCTAGTGCCACTCGATGCAACCTCACGATGCAATCGCACTAGAATCGCTCACTCACACAATCGAATAATCACTATCAAGTATATGTGTGATGGAGGGCTCCCAAGAACTCACAAGCATGGACATTAAGTCCCCTTAGGTGCTCAGCACCAGCCATGGCCGAAGCCCACTTCTATTTATAGCCCCAAGGGCTAAACTAGCCGTTACCCCTTCACTAGGCAAAAGTCGGGCTGACCGGACGCTCCGATCGTGTTGATCGGACGCTGGACCTCAGCGTCCGGTCGCCCGCAGACGGCCACGTGTCCTGATTTCAATGGTCACTTGACCTGACCGGACGCAGCAGCTTCAACTGACCGGACGCTGGACCCCAGCGTCCGATCGTTTCCAATAAGGTACCAGACATGACCGGACGTGTCCGATCGCACGTGATTGGACGCAGCCCAGCGTCCGGTCAGACTCCAGCTTCTGCGTCACTGTACGTCAGCCTGACTAGACACACCCAGCCAGCGTCCGGTCACTTTTAGTGCCAGCATCCGGTCGAAGACCGACGCTGCATGCTCTCGGCCACCTCTGACCGGACGCAGGACCCCAGCATCTGGTCACCACGTGACCAGCGTCCGGTGCTTTTAGACCCAGCGTCCGGTCAGTTGACCGACGCTAGCGTCTTTGCGATTAACTCGTTTTCACTTCTAACTTCTTCACCCTTGCTCCAATGTGCCAACCACAAGAATTTGCATCCGGTGCAATAGAAAATAGGCATTCCATTTTCCCGAAAGCGCCGAATGTGCCAACACCACCAAGTGTACACCACCATGTGTATGTGTGTTAGCTTTTCACAATCATTTCCCAAAGGATGTTAGCCACTCAACTTGCCACGCCACTCGATCCTAGCGACGATGCAAAGTTAGATCACTCGAGTGGCACTAGATGACCGATATGCAAACAAGTTTGCTCCTCTTGATAGTACGGCCATCTATCCTAAACCCGGTCATAAACTTCTCTACACACCTATGACCGGTGAAATGAAATGCCCTAGGTTATACATTTGCCTTGCGCATTCCATTCCATCTCCTTCAATGTTGATGCAACACATGCACCAACATGATCAACAATGATATGATCCACTTTATATCATCACGTGATCATATTGGTTCATCGATCTTGACTTTACTTGCTCTTCACCGTTGCCATCGTCCATCGGCGCCAAGTCTTGCTCAAGCTTCACCGCCACGCGGTCCATCACTCCAAAGCCTTCGACTTGCCCTTCACGCTTGCAACCGGTCCATCAAGCCAAGTCTTGTCTTGATCTTCTCCACCTTGATCACATAACTCAATGTCATGTCTCATGTGCAATAAGCTCCTTCATCATCACATGTGTGAGCTTTGCAACATCTCCAAGCCATTTTCACCTCCATGTCATATGTTGCTCACACACATGTACCTGTGGACTAATCACCTGTGTATCTCACATAAACACAATTAGTCCACCTCAGTTGTCACTCAATTACCAAAATCAAACAAGGACCTTTCACATGCACTACGAGGCGCGCGTCCAGGCCATCATCGACTACTATGCTCAATACAGAGGGGTGAAGGTTAAAAAAGAAGAGGCAAGAACAATGAACCTGACCCGGGAACAATTCTTGAAGGTAAATATAGAATATTAATACTTACTTTTTATGAGATTAATTACGCTTAATTTTATTTTTTCACATGTCATACACTTGATGACGTAGGTGCCTACGTACTGGTGCGCCCAGCATACCCTGTGTTGGGAATACATGGTGGACAAGTGGTTGGAGCCCGGGTGGGTGGAGACGCACAACGCTTGCCGGGATCGGCGTTTGCTGATGCCACGTGCATCACACCATCAAGGCAGCCTAAGCCTCGATGAATACAGGAAAAAATGGGTACGCGAATTTATTTCTTTATTCTAACGCTCAATTTTGCATAATTTCTAATCATTTTGCATTTTTGCCGCAGTCGTCGTCACATAATGGCCAGCCTTGCTCCTAGTTCAAGGCATGGGTTCTGTCCAAAAAGGGCAAGGCAACGGCAAACATCGACTTCAACCCGGAGGACCCTCCCGAGGCGTACAGCGATCCCAGCATCCACAGCCGCGTCACTGAGTACACAGCGATGGCAAGGGAGGTTCATGGGTCAGAGTTCGATCCGAGCACCTAGGATCTTGATGGAGAAATTGTGATGAGGGTGGGAGGAGGCAAGAAGCAAGGCCGGTACTAGATTGACGACAGTACAATCGATGCGGCCTCTACTCCCACTCTCTCCTAGATCCGAGCAAGGAGCACGAGCTCGAACCCGGCGATACACCCACGGCCAACCACTACACAGTTCCAGATGGAGGCTCTCTAGGTTATTTCTATTTTATTCATCGTTTGTTGATTGTTACATACTTTAGCTTTGCATTGTAACATTGGATAAAATATTATAGGCCCGGGTGGAAGCAGAAACGAAGCAACGGGAGATGGAGGCGAGGATGGAGGAGATGATTCTGCAGAGGGTGGCGGCTGAGCGGCAGAACATGGAGGAAGAACAATGGCTGACGATGGAGCATATGATTCAGCAGAGGATAGAGGCCGAGCGGCAGAGGATCGAGGAAGAAAATTGGTTGAGGATGGACCAAATGTTCCAATACATGCAGAATTTTGCATATAGTATGGGTCAACCTTTGCCACCGCCACCGATGTATTCCCACCACCTCAGCCACCCACAACTACTCCTGTGAGTCACTTGACACCTTATATTACAGATTGAATACTTTGACTTAGAGAACTTTAGATGTTAGCTCAAAATGACTTAGATAACTTTAGATCTTAGCACAAATTGACTTAGAGAACTTTCGATTGAATACTTTGCATGTTTTTGTGACTAGGTAGAGATGTAGAGTCGTGGGTAGTCTTGATGCTTTGCTTAGAAAGGTTTTGGTCCACGAGTTGGCTGGATGATATTGGGCATGTGCATTTGCAATATTGCAACTAAACTCTTAGGATTAGTTTGGGCTCCATAGTTCTCTGTTTTGTGTAGAATTAAGTGCAATCTCCATGTGTCAAGGAACCTTAGATATTAAGTGCATCACATATAAATATCAATCTTGTCTCACACATGCAATCTCTTCTCTTTTGTGCAGAATCAATCGGCGACATCAAATAATCAGCCTCAAGACCCGGATTTGTCGCAGTGGTTTCAAGGGCCTCCGCAGTGATTGCATTTGCGTTTGTGGCTTATTGTGACTTAGTTGTGACTTGTGATGATGGTTTATTATGCCTATAATGATGATTTATTGTGAATTGTGATAATCGTTTATTGTGAATTGTGATGATGGTTTATTATGCCTGTGACATAATTATGCATGTGATGATGGTTTATTGTGAATTGTGATGGTTTATTGTGAATTGAGAGGGGTCCATTATATGTGACATATTAGTAAAAAAGGGGGTATTGGTCGCTTTGCTGAGTGTAACACTCGGCAAAGAGAGACGTTGTCGAGTGTCAAGCCAAAACACTCGGTGAAGAGGCCAATTTCTGTTATTTTGGGAACCTTCTTTGCCGAGTGTTTTGGCTTTGCCGAGTGTATTCTAATGGACACTCGGCAAAGTGACCATAAAATCTGGCCAGTGCCCGCTTGTTTGCCGAGTGTTTTGGGTGTGACACTCGACAAAGTGTCTAAAAATTTGCCGAGTGTTTTGGCCTTGACACTCGGCAAAGTTTAGAACTATGCCGAGTGTTTTGGGCTTGACACTCAGCAAAGTTTAGAAACTTTGTCGAGTGTTTTTCCATCGTTTACTCGGCAAAAGAGCCGTCACCGTGCCATCCCGTTAACTTTTTTTGCTGAGTTTATTTTTGCCGAGTGTTTATTGACACTCGGCAAAAGGCTTTGCCGAGTGCCCGATGATTGACACTCGGCAAAGAGCTCTTTGCCGTTAAAATATACGCCGTGTGCTCTTTGCCGAGTGTTACACTCGGCAAAGCCTTTGACAAGTAAAGCTACTGTATCCCGTAGTGATCAGTTGAAATGGCGGTGGTGTTGTCCGTCTTCTTGGAGTAATATTTCGTCTTGAGCAGCCTCTCCATTTGGTCTATAGTCCAGTAGTCCGTCTTGGTGAAGCTTGTGTAACTGGAGAGGTCAGCGTTTTTACCTTTTTTGAAAACCTTCACCAATTGATAGGTGATAGCATCCAAGACCGTGCGGTACAAGCTTCCGGTCGCTCGAGTCCAGCCACCATGGTCACGGTATGCTGCGTCCACAGCTCGTTGTCTTCGATGGTGTAGGCGGTGATCTCCTCCCGTCCACCTAGGTAGACGAGGAGGAGAGGCGCCCACAGGACCTCCAGGGAGCTTCCTTTGTTCCCGTAGTCACAGCAGCTGCAGCTGCAGCTGATGCTGCTCGCCTTGGAATGGCGATTGAAGAGGGTGGCGAGCGCGTAGATCGCTAGAGCATCGGCGCTCACGTACGCCGCCCAGATGGAGAATCTGAACAAGCGAGGGATTGTGTAGTTGCGCATGGGGGCTGCCAGCAGCAGGAACCACTGGAGACCCAGGCTGCCGAGGACGAGGATGCGCAGCTGCCACTCGTCCCACCATTGCACAGCTCTCAAAATGTCAATCATGTTTCTTGGATCTACCCAAGTAGCAGCTTTGTTAGCTCTTGATGTGTCTATGTCTAGTTTTGAGAGTGTCACTACCACCACTCAAGTCTGTCTTTTCTTTTTTGGTGTTTGTGTATCACTGCCCCTGATGTTACACCTATACCGATCACTAGTGTTTATAATGCATGCGTGTTGGGTGTTTCCTTACAATGCAATAATGTGTGCCTTCCATTAAACAGTGGAACAAACATTTAAATATCCCTACTTTATTTCTATTATTAGTATCACACACTTTGTCAAAAACAAAAGTAAAAAAGAAAAGAAAAGAAGAAAAGAGAAAAGCGGTCACACTCTCTAGTAGCTACTACAACTTTGTTTCTATGTGTTGCTTCTTGCTGCCCAGCCCTTTGATGTCCGTGGCAATATTCCAAAGTGCTAACGTGTATTAGAGACGAAATATACCTGCTTTGTTGTTAGTTATTCCTGTCTCTGAACTTTCCCGCCTTTGATGTTCCCCTCCTTTCGTGATGGTCACAGTATTAATCATCCAACCGCGCACCACAACTGCTGGTAGATCGATCTGCATGCAAGGCTTGTTTGGATGGAAACTAAACAGGGCAGGCGTTGCCTTGCCTTGCCTAGCCAGGTAAAATTTTGGGCCACTATCGTCCAAACAACCCGCAATGTCTTCAATTCAACAGTCGAAAGAAGGATATTTAGTCACAAGTGCTCCAATTCTAATTACATATAGTGTAGCCCTTCCAAAACTTCAGAGACAAAAAACCAAAGAAGGCTAAGCGAAATCCCTGAGATATATGGTTTAATCCTTAACGTGACTCTTCTGAGTTTTCTTGTGTAAAACCGCATGCGTTCTCCTTAAGCGAAATAGCTGTGCCCGTGCTGAATTTTTCAAAAGAAATAGGATCTATCCAAAGATTAAAGTGGAAAACTCTTTGCATTCGCTGCCCTTTGCGTGTCATGGTGATATTCTAAGTTCTCACATGTTACAGATGCCCTGCTTTAATTTACTTTTACTTTTTGAATAAACTAACATTGTCAATGTGGGAGGCTATCTGTTGTTGGTTCGTCAGCACTGTGAGTACTTAGAATGTTAAGAACCAATTCCCTCAGTGCCATTAGAAATTTTATGATTTTTCTGTGTGCCATTAAAATTGCTGAATTTTCTTATCAGCCATTGCTGAATTTTCACTACTGGAGACGGCTTCTTTGCCGAGTGTCCCAGACTTTGCCGAGTGCTTTTTATCGGGCACTCGGCAAAGAAGTTGTTTGCCGAGTGCCAGAGAGAAAGCACTCAGCAAAGAGGTGGATTGCCGAGTGCCGTGCACTCGGCAAACAATAACACTCGGCAAAGAGGTGGTTTGCCGATGCTCGGCACTCGGCAAACCAGAACACTCGGCAAAGGGCCGTCTCCGTTAACGGCCGGCAGCCGCCGTTAATCCTTTGCCGAGTGTATTCTCCTGACACTCGGCAAAGAGGCTCCTTTGCCGAGTGTCATTTTTGACACTCGGCAAACCATATTTTTCACTTTTGACCTCCAAATTTTTTCTTCAGTCCTCATACAATACCTGGTACTCCATGTTTCAATGTGACACATTTCTCAGACTTTTTCTATATTTCTTTAATTTATTTCATTTAATTGAATTTTCTTGGATAATTCAAATTATAACTGCTAGTCATTCGAATAATGAAAAAACTGAATGGAAAAATGATATTCATGTTATTTAGTATAATGTGAGGCCGTATCCAGGAACAGACCACCAATTTCGAACATCTTGTTCACGAAACATGACCACGAACTTACGATCGAGTTGTTTTTAAATTCTATAAAAAGCAAACGAAGTCCAAAAATCATGAAACTTGTCAAGATGTCATGATATCATATGTGGAGGCTTTGATAAAAATTTGAGAAGGTTTCACGTAAGTTGTCACGTACGATGCTTGCAAACCGAAGAATCTCCGAAGAAGTTTCATGATTTCGTGAAGAGGCCGACGAGGTGGTAAGCATCGTACGTGACAAACTTGGGCGAAACCTCCTCAATTTTTTATCACAACCTCCACATATGATATCTTGACATCTTGACAAGTTTCATAATTTTCGGACTTCGTTCGCTTTTTATAGAATTTAAAACAACTCGACCGCAAGTTCATGGTCATGTTTCATGAACAAGATGTTCGAAATTGGTGGTCTGTTCCTGGATACGGCCTCACATTATACTAAATAACATGAATATCATTTTTCCATTCAGTTTTTTTCATTATTCGAATGACTAGCAGTTATAATTTGAATTATCCAAGAAAATTCAATTAAATGAAATAAATTAAAGAAATATAGAAAAAGTTCGAGAAATGTACCACTGTAGCACTCAATTTTGCATAGCAAAACCAAGTACTCATATATGTGCTCCAAGAATGTCCAAACACACACATATATCACAAATTGCAATAGTATCAAAGTAAAGTACTTATTACATCACATATCTCATCATACAGTAATACAAAGTTTGCTCAATGGCAATATTATTACAAACACAGCGGAATAACTAGCCCAACTGCCACAGGGACTCCAACTGGTGAACGTCTCCCTAGTAGTCCTGGACATCCTCCGGGAACTCTTCATATCCATTATCTGTTACCCATCCGGGATTTTCATTGGATGTAAAGCAAGTGTAAGCTCACCATGCTTAGCAAGTATATCAAAGGGATCTATGAGGCTCAAAAAGGCTTGACACTGTTTGACTGCGGTTCGCAATTTTAGTTGATCAAATTTTAGCATCCTGAATCACTACTTTAATGAACAGTCCCAATTCCCAAGTGATATTAAACTATAGTCATATTTATCTCAATTCCCAACCATCCACCATCCACAGTAACCACTAATCTTGAAGGATCCAGACCGCTCATATCTGTGAGCACGGCTGTTATAACAGGTTAATTATTTCTACAGAAATTGTACATCTTTACCCACCGAGCCGTGATTCCCAATGTCGGGGTTCGCGAGACCTACTACACCTCTTCCTAAGAAGTGTGGCAGAGTTTCACTATGAAACCCTTAGCTAGTTGCACTAACAAGTCGTAGCTACAAAGGAGTGGCACACGTGGGCATCGCAGCACGGTACACACCCTAACAGAAAAAGGAAAGATACTCTCTTACCCTTACTGGAGCTACAGACGAGCTAGTACAATCTAGTTAACAGGTTAAAGTCAGAGCCATATGACACTCGGGGTTGTACGGTCCCTCCTGGGTTGCCGCTTTGGGATTAAGTCCTTATGGAGAGACACTAGAGTACTCAACCCCGTACTCTAGCCCCCTATCTGTTGCTAAAAAGTTCCAGTTTACCACATTGCATATAGCCTTTAATCATGTTTAACAATTATTTTATGTTAAGCGCTGCAGCATCTATCCAAAATACCTACCCAAAAAACCCAGGTATCAAGGATATGTGGTACAAGTAATCATCTAGGTAAAGTCCTTAAAGGCATTTCAAATTAAACACATGCATGAATATGAATGGTAGTAGTTCATAGGTAACAAGGGGCCTTTGGTACACTTGCCTTCCTCAAAGTTGTCCTGAAAGTATTGCTGATCCTGCTGTGGGTCCTCAGTCACCTCAAATGGCTCACCCTCTAATCGTGATCCAATCACCAATCAAGCATCATACCAATCATTACATGCATACAAGATAGACTTCTATTAGAACAGTACATCAAACAGTAAAAACATAAGTTGAAAAGCTTATAAATCTATTCTACGTACTGCTACGAACACGTGAGCGAAAGAATCACTCAAATCAGACATAAAACGCGAAAGTTATGCATGAATTAAGATGTAATGGCATTTCTATAAATAAGCTGAACCTATTTTTGAATTAAAACAATTAAAAATATGAATATTCACGGTTATAGGACTGTGGGTACTAAATCTGGAAAATACAGGGTCTAAAGTGAATAAAAATAGGACAGAAAAACAATTACTTTGAATTAAAATGGACTGCGGGTTGAATCTACAAAAACATAAGGGTTTTTCTGCAAAAGTGCATGGCGGGTCGTGGTTAACCGCGTCACCGGCTGACTGGGCGGACGCGTGGCGCCCTCTGGTTGGCACGGTGCACCACGCGTGCGTGGGCGCGCTAATGTGGCACTGCAGACCGAGTCCATGGTCCAACCGGTGGACCGGTTATGATCCCCGAAGGGGTACGCAATCTCGACCGCTCATTCAAGATCCAACGGCGCTGCTGTGAAGGAATAGAAGGACACCGGAGATGATGGCTCACACGGCGGCGCCATGGCCGACATGACTGGCTCTCGCCGGTATGGCTCTCCAGAGCGAAAAAAAACAAAGAAAGGGCACGGGAAGGGTCGAGAGCTCACCACGAGTCCGGCAAAGGCGTTCACGGTGGTCTCCAGTGGCGAGGTCGACAGCGGCAGTGCTCTGGAGAGAGAGCGTGTAGGTGAGGTTGAATCCAAGCGAATCAAGGCCAAAACGAGGAACTCGAGATACCTACGGCTGTGGAAGGTCATGGCGAAGCTTAGAGTCACGTCGGCGTCGGTGATGGAGGCGCGGGCGAGGGAGAGCTATGGCGGCGGTGGGAATCGGCTGCGAGTATAGGATGGGAGAAGGAGAAGGGACTGCGTGGGGCTTTATAGGCCGGTCAGTGAGCACTTGAAGGAAAGGGAGCGGGACGATTTGGGTGTGATTGGCCGCCTGCCATATGTGGCGACAGCGGTGGGATTCCATGCCGGCAGCGCCAACGGTGGGCGCCGAGGAAGGAAAGTGCCGAGGAGAAGAAAGGAAAGGTTCAGGACAGAGAAGAAAGGAAAGGAAGAGAAGGCGCTGACATGAGGGGCTGGAGGCGCAGTGAGAGAGAGAATGAGAGGGCGAGCGGCGTGGTGCTTCGGGTGATGAAGGCCGAGCGGGCCGGTGCGCCCAGCTGGGCCGCGCTGTGCGATGCGAGCACGGGAGAAGAAAAGGGCCGCATGGAGTGGGTCGGTGCGGCCAGGCAGGCGAGTGGGCTAGAGCGAACAGGCCGACGCTAGAGAAATAAAAAGGAGGAAGGGCTAGCGGGCCAGTGCGGGAAGGGGTAGAAAAAAAGACTGGGCCAGAATCTGGGGTTGGGCCAGAATGGAAGAAAGGTAAATTTTTTTCAAAAACAAAACTTTTTCCAAATCTATTTTCTCTATTTTTAATTCTAAGCCAAATTCAAATAAAATTTGAATTCAACTTCAAATCATCTAGCCCTACACTCAACCTAAAAACATATGCTTCGGCATGAATGCAACAACCATTGTTTCTAATCCTTATAGTGTATTTTATTTATCCAATATTTATTATTTAGCCTAAGTTAAAAAATCCTAGAAAATTTAATAAATGCTATGAATTAATTGCTAATTTGTAGTAAAATTTTTGGGTGTTACAAACCTACCCCCCCTAAAGATGAATCTCGTCCTCGAGATTCGGATGGTTCAAAGAGATTGGGATAGTCAGTTCTCCGATCTTCGTCTCTTTCCCAAGTTGCCTCATCCACGGAGTATCTGTTCCACTGAACCTTGCACATTCTTATTATCTTGCTCCTTGTGATTCTCTCCGCTGTTTCCAAGATTCTCACTGGATATTCTTTGTATGATAGATCCTCTCAGATATCCAGTTCTTCCAAAGGTAGTTGTTCCTCAGGTACTCTCAAACATTTCTTAAGTTGCGACACATGGAAGACATCATGAACACCAGAAAGCTTCTCTAGTAATTCTAGCTGGTAAGCAACTTCTCCTCTCCTATTAATGATCTTGAATGGTCCCACATACCTGGGTGACAACTTTCCCTTGGCATGAAATCTCTTAACTCCTTTCATAGGTGAAACTTTGAGATAAACAAAGTCACCGATTTCAAACTCCAAATCTCTTCTTCTCGTGTCCGCATAGCTTTTCTGTCGAGATTGTGCTACATCCAAGTTTTGCCTTATTGTTTGTACTTGTTTTTCTGTCAGTTGCAAAACATCTGGTCCAAAGACTTGACTTTCCCCTATTTGATTCCAAAACAATGGGGTTCTGCACTTTCTGCCATACAATGCCTCAAATGGTGCCATCTTAAGACTCTTTTGGTAGCTAGTATTATAGGAGAATTTGGCATAAGGTAAACTCTTATCCCAACTTGTCCCATACTACAGAGCACAAGCTCTTAGCATATCCTCTAAGACCTGATTTGTTCTCTCGGTCTGCCCATCTGTCTGAGGATGGTAAGCTGAGCTAAAGTTCAACTTCGTATCCATGGACTCATGCAATTTCTGCAAAAATGTGATGTGAAATGTGTACCCCTATCTAAAACAATCTTCTTTGGTACTCCATGTAAACATACAATCCTTTCCATATATAACTCTGCCAACTTTGCACCTGAATAAGTTATCTTGACCGGAATGAAATGTGCCACTTTTGTCAGATGGTCCACAATTACCCAGATAGAGTCAAATCCTCTCTATGTATGGGGTAATCCAACTATAAAGTCCATTCCAACTTCTTCCCATTTCCACTCGGGTATCTTCATAGGCTGTAGCAAACCTGCTGGCCTCTGATGTTCTGCTTTTACTCTTTGGCACAGGTCACATATGGCCATATGTTCAGCTACATCTCTCTTTAGTCCATACCACCAGTATCTCTGTTTAAGATCGAGATACTTTTTAGTACTCCCTGGGTGTATAGAATAGGCTGAGTCATGAGCTTCCCTCAAGATGGACTCCCTAATAGATTTCACTTCTGGCACACAAATCCTTTTGCCAAACCATACTGTCCCTTGATCATCCATGTGGAATCCTAGGGCTTTACCAATCACTATATGTTCCGCAATATCCTTGATCCTCTCATCATTCAGCTGTCCCTTACGAATCTCTTGTTCCAGAGTAGGTTCTACCTCTAACTCCATGGTGTTAGCCACAATACCCAAATTCAGGTATTTGAACTCCTCACACAACTCTTTAGGTAGTTGAGTTGTATAGGCCATGTTCACATAACTCCTTCTACTCAAGGCATCTGCTACAACATTAGCCTTTCCCGGGTGATAGTGTATATCCAAATCATAGTCCTTGATTAACTCTAGCCATCTGCACTGCCTTAGATTCAGATCTAACTGTGTGAATATATATTTCAAACTCTTATGATCCGTATAAATCTCACACTTATGACCTATCAGGTAATGCCTCCAAATCTTAAGAGCATGTACCACAGCTGCTAACTCTAGATCATGAGTCGGATAATTTAACTCATGTTTTCTCAACTGTCTGGATGCATAGGCAACAACTCTACCTTCTTGCATAAGAACGCCGCCTAGACCTTGCCGTGAGGCATCACAATAGATGGAGAAGCTTTTGGTGAGATCAGGTAAGATGAGCACTGGGGTAGAAGTCAGTCTCTTCTTCAACTCCTCAAAACTCTCCCGACATTGCTTAGTCCATACAAATTTGGCATTCTTCTCTAACAAAGCAGTCATGGGCTTGGCTAACTTAGAGAATCCCTCGATGAATCTCCTATAGTACCCAGCCATACCAAGAAAACTCTGAATCTCACTAACATCCTTAGGTGGCTTCCAACTCAACACATCTCTAACCTTCTTGGGATCCACTGCTACTCCTCCATTAGAGATTATGTGACCAAGGAATGCTACTTCTTTTAGCCAGAACTCACATTTGCTAAACTTGACATAAAGCTGATGTTCTCTAAGCTTTATGTCAAGTTTAGCAAATGTGAGTTCTGGCTAAAAGAAGTAGCTTCTGCAACACCAACCTCAAATGTTCTTCATGTTCTTCTTCATTCTTAGAGTACACTAATATGTCATCAATGAACACAATGACAAACTTGTCAAGGTACTCCATGAACACTTTGTTCATCAGATACATGAAGTAAGCAGGTGCATTTGTTAGACCAAAAGACATGACTATGAACTCATACAGTCCATATCAGGTCACAAAAGCAGTTTTGGGGATGTCAGTGCATCTTATCCTCAACTGATGGTATCCAGATCGAAGGTCGATCTTGGAAAACACACAAGCCCCTTTAAACTGGTCAAATAGGTCATCAATTCTAGGCAGTGGGTACTTGTTCTTAATTGTGACCTCATTAAGTGACCTGTAATCTATGCACATTCTCTGTGTACCATCTTTCTTCTCTACAAACAGCACTGGTGCACCCCAGGGTGAAGAATTAGGTTGAACATAACCCTTATCTAACAATTCCCTTAATTGTTTCTTAAGTTCTGCTAATTCATTCACTCCCATTCTATAGGGTCTCTTAGCTATGGGTGTAGTTCCAGGTAAAAGTTCAATTATAAACTTGATGTCTCGTTCAAGTGGCATACCTGGCAATTCCTCAGGGAAGACATCTGGGTACTCATTTACTATCCTTATATCTTCTAAGGTTGTGCCCTCCAACTGATTAACCCGACAGATTTCTATAGCTGACTGAGTTGCCACATACTCAACTTCATCTCCGGATGAAGTGGTAAGATTCATAGAACTATTGCCACAATTAATAACTGCCTTCTGCAACCTTAACCAATCCATACCCAAGATGACATCAATACCAGATGAGTTTATGACTACAAGATTTGCTTGAAATTCTACCCCCCCTTATGCTGAGACTAGCAGCCAAGCATATCCACTCTGCTTTCATTACCCCTCTAGGTGAGCTTACTAACATGTGTTTCTTCATAACACTTACTGGAATACCATGCTTCTTTATGAATGTATATGCTATGAAGGAATGCGAAGCACCAGAATCAAAAAGTATTGTAGCTGAGTTTGAGTTGACCGGAAATGTACCGATCACCACATCTGGTGCCTCCTGAGCTATTTCAGCAGTCACATGGTTCACCTTCCCCCAAACATAATTCTGCTGCGAGTTAGCCGTCTTCTTGGGGCATCTGTTGGAGTAATGTCCCGGCTCTCCACAATTGAAGCATTTATTATCATTAACTGCATTTGGCGCTTTTGGTGCGCCATTCCTCTATGGAGCATTGGGGGCATTGTTCCTCATAGGTACATTGTTGGGCTGCTGCTGGCGCTGAGCTGGTGCCTTGTACTGCTGCTGCTGCTGTTGTGCATGCTGGGGTTGCTGGTTGCGGTTGAGACCTGACTGACCTTGATAGCGCTGCTGAGGTTGAGCTTGTTGAGGGTTGGCACGGAAGCGAGAGTTGCTCCCGGATTGCTGTCCTTGAGACTTCCTCTTTTTGTCCTCCATCTGGCGGCACTTGTTCTCGATCACTAAAGCCTTATCCACCAGCTGCTGGAAGTTAGCAAAGGTATGAGACAACAACTGGTACTGGAGACCATCATTTAAGCCCTCCATAAATAGCTCCTGCCTCTTTCCGTCCTCATCTACCTCAGTCGGGGCATACTGTGACAATTGTATGAACTTATCACGATATTCGGCAATAGTCATGCTCCCCTGCTTGAGAGCCAAAAACTCCTTCTTTAGCTTCATCAGTCCCGCAGGCACGTGGTGAGAGCGAAAGGCACTGCGGAACTTGGCCCAAGTGATGGGATTAGCTTCGGTACGGCCAAAGCGGAATGAGTCCCACCAATCCAGTGCAGCTCCTTGCAACTGTCCTGAAGCATATAAAACCTTCTCCTTATCATCACACTGGGCAATCTCCAGTTGCCTCTCAATGGCACGTAGCCAGTCGTCAGCCTGGAGTGGGTCGGCAGAGTGCTTGAATATAGGTGGGTGTCCTTTCAGGAACTCTCCCCTCTTATCTCTGACATGAGGGGGTGCATTCCCATTCCCTTGCCCCATGTTCTGCATGTTCTGGGCCATCCGCTGAAGCAACTATGTCTGCATCATCATCAGCTGCTCCATGGTGACTAGAGGAGGTGGTGGCGGGTCCTCGCCTCCCTGGTTGTTCCTCCTGGTGTTCACCATCTGTAGATGCATCATATAAGTCTCACATGTCCAAGCATATAACCCTTAAAAGATAATGGTGTAACAAGAGTAGGTGTCACAAGATCAAGACAAGAGATATATGTAGGGTATACAAGAAGATATTTGTTCTGAACTTTTTCGGCGAGTTGGACAATAGCAGTTTAGTAAAACGAGCATATCTCACTCTATGTTTATCATCTGATTTCATATTTTACCTTTCTGGAAATCTTATGAAATTCTCTACAACTTTAATTTAGAACACTTTTTCAGATTCTGACGTTTACTTAGTCAAATACAGACAACAAGTAGTACTGCTCCAGAATTCTGACAGCACAGAAACCTCAACTTACAACAGCTGTATCTCACAATTTATGATAGGTATTGAGGTGATTCCAGAGCCAAAAGAAAGATGTTGAAGTATACTTATCTCCATAAAATTTTCATGACCATTGGACAACTAGAACATGAGATATGAACTGATAAAGACAGACTGCTCAGAATGATACAGAATTGACAGCATGATAAAACGAAACCCAACTATTTATTCATAATATCCTTAAACCTTAACCTTAACTAAATGACCATGGACATGCCCACAAGTCATTACAATCATATCAAAGATCCAAATCAAACATTGTTCATAATGATAAACATCCAACCATGAAAGTAACACTTGTTCAACCATTAAAAGAAAGAAACTAAACACTCTCTCGCGCATCTGCGCGTGTTTATTACATATTTTAAGACTCTCCTATGGGTACGGGTCGACGTTGGTGCTGGTGCTGGGGTCTCCAAACTCTCCTCTGTTCCTCGGGGGCGACTGAGCAGGTACTCCTGGTGCTTCCACATCTGGACCTCCTTGCTGCTGCTTCAGTGTAGCGTTCTCACGGGCAAGTTGCAGATAGGCCTTCCCCATGACATCGAGCTCATCCAGGGCCTGATCCAAGTCAGTGTTGGTCTCAGCCAAGCACAACAAGGTAGGCCTCAGCTTCAGGTTCACCTCTCCAAGTGGTGCAGCGATGTTGCATGTAGACTGGCTGCTCCGACGGTGGGGAAGATATCGGTCATCCTCCTAGGCGATGTCATCGAAGTGGCGGTCGCGGTTGACCACCAATGCCTGTTGAGCTGCGTCCCTGATGATGGCCGCACGTGTGAGCCGTGCAGTGATGGCGTGGTGGATGTAGTGCACCCAAGTCCCCTCTCGGATGTACACTTCTGTCTCCCAGAAGCCGGTGTAGTCGAGGTGGGTCCAATGCTCCATCCTATACTGAATAGTGCCTCCTGGGTGGTAGCGATGTACAAGTGCGAGAAGCTTGGGGTGGTAGTAGGCATCACCCTCCAAGTCGTAGTGGATCTCCGCGGTCCGCCCCTGAGCCAACAATGCATTGTGATCATCATCACTATCATTACCCCCATTTCCACCGTCTCCTCCATCATCGCCACCATCACCACCATCTCCAACATCTCCACCATCATCACCTCCATTAGCATCAGAATCATCAGAGTCATCTCCATCATCGGGGTCACCAGCTCCCTCCTGGCCACCTTGTTCATGCTCCTCCATAGGATCCTCCTCAAACTCCTCTATCTCAATGGGCTCCTTGAACATGGGCCCCTCTTCTGTTTCTTCATCCATTAGATCTTCCAGCACATCCTCTAGAGGTTCCCCCACGGGCACCTCCACAGGCAGTTCCTCTTCTTGGTTCCTCAGAGCTTCCACCAGATGTGCCGGGACACGCTTGCCCAATGTGAACCTGGTCCTCCTGGTGGGCATCACGATAGTCCTCTTGCACGAGGTCTGCTTGGTGCGGGCCATCTATAAGAATGAAAAGGTTGAGTATTAGAACAAAATAATTTTTGGCAACAGATAAAGAACAGAATATAAGCAAAAATTTTATAGCAAATTAAAGGTAGTAAAATAAAGATAATGTGATCCTAGAAACGTCCATTTCTAACTAGGTTGATCGTCCTACAGTCAGTTATAGCTTTGATACCAATTTGTTGCACCCAATTTTGCATAGCAAAACCAAGTACTCATATATGTGCGCCCAGGATGTCCAAACACACACATATATCACAAATTGCAATAGTATCAAAGTAAAGTACTTATTACATTGCATATCTCATCATAAAGTTAATACAAAGTTTGCTCAATGGCAATATTATTACAAACACAGCGGAATAACTAGCCCAACTGCCACAGGGACTCCAACTAGTGAACGTCTCCCTAGTAGTCCTAGACATCCTCCGGGAACTCTTCATATCCATTATCTATTACCCATCCGGGATTTTCATTGGATGTAAAGCAAGTGTAAGCTCACCATGCTTAGCAAGTATATCAAAGGGATCTATGAGGCTCAAAAAGGCTTGACATTGTTTGACTGCGGTTCGCAATTTTAGTTGATCAAATTTTAGCATCCTGAATCACTACTTTATGAATAGTCCCAATTCCCAAGTGATATTAAAGTATAGTCATATTTATCACAATTCCCAACCATCCACCATCCACAGTAACCACTAATCTTGAAGGATCCAGACCGCTCGTATCGGTGATCACGGCTGTTATAACAGGTTAATTATTTCTGTAGAAATTGTACATCTTTACCCACCGAGCCATGATTCCCAATGCCGAGGTTCGCGAGACCCACTACACCTCTTCTTAGGAAGTGTGGCAGGGTTTCACTATGAAACCCTTAGCTAGTTGCACTAACAAGTCGTAGCTACAAAGGAGTGGCATACGTGGGCATCGCAGCATGAAACACACCCTAACAGAAAAAGGAAAGATACCCTCTTACCCTTACTGGAGCTACAGACAAGCTAGTACAATCTAGTTAACAGGTTAAAGTCAGAGCCATATGACACTTGGGGTTGTACGGTCCCTCCTGGGTTGCCGCTTCAGGATTAAGTCCTTATGGAGAGGCACTAGAGTACTCAACCCCGTACTCTAGCCCCCTATCTATTGCCAAAAAGTTCCATTTTACCACATTGCATATAGCCTTTAATCATGTTTAACAATTATTTTATGTTAAGCGCTGCAGCATCTATCCAAAATACCTACCCAAAAACCCCAGGTATCAAGGATATGTGGTACAAGTAATCATCTAAGTAAAGTCCTTAAAGGCATTTCAAATTAAACACATGCATGAATATGAATGGTAGTAGTTCATAGGTAACAAGGGGCCTTTGGTACACTTGCCTTCCTCAAAGTTGTCCTAAAAGTACTGCTGATCCTGCTGTGGGTTCTCAGTCACCTCAAATGGCTCACCCTCTAATCATGATCCAATCACCAATCAAGCATCATACCAATCATTACATGCATACAAGATAGACTTCTATTAGAACAGTACATCAAACAGTAAAAACATAAGTTGAAAAGCTTATAAATCTATTCTACGTACTGCTACGAACACGTGAGCGAAAGAATCACTCAAATCAGACTTAAAACGCGAAAGTTATGCATGAATTAAGATGTAATGGCATTTCTATAAATAAGCTGAACCTATTTATGAATTAAAACAATTAAAAATATGAATATTCACGGTTATAGGACTGCGGGTACTAAATCTAGAAAATACAGGGTCTAAAGTGAATAAAAACAGGACAGAAAAACAATTACTTTGAATTAAAATGGACTGCGGGTTGAATCTACAAAAACATAAGGGTTTTTCTACAAAAGTGCATGGCGGGTCACGGTTGACCACGTCACCGGCTAACTGGGCGGACGTGTGGCACCCTCTGGTTGGCACGGTGCACCACGCGTGCGTGGGCGCGCTAATGTGGCGCTGCAGACCGAGTCCTTGGTCCAACCGGTGGACCGGTTATGATCCCCGAAGGGGTACGCAATCTCGACCGCTCATTCAAGATCCAATGGTGCTGCTGCGAAGGAACAGAAGGACACCGGAGACGACGGCTCCCACGGCAGCACCATGGACGGCATGACTGGCTCTCGCCGGTACGGCGCTCCGGTGCAGAAAAAAACGAAGAAAGGGCACGGGAAGGGTCGGGAGCTCACCGCAAGTCCGGCAAAGGCGTTCACGGTGGTCTCCAGTGGCGAGGTCGACAGCGGCAGTGCTCTAGAGAGAGAGCGCGCAGGTGAGGTTGAATCCGAGTGAATCAAGGCCAAAACGAGGAACTCGAGATACCTACGGCTGCGGAAGGTCACGGCGAAGCTCGGAGTCGCGTCGGCGTCGGTGATTGAGGCGCGGGCGAGGGAGAGCTATGGTAGCGGTGGGATTCGGCTACGAGCAAAGGATGGGAGAGGGAGAAGGGACGGCGTGGGTCTTTATAGGCCAGTCAGTGAGTGCTAGAAGGAAAGGGAGCGGGAGGATTTGGGCGTGATTGGCCGCCTGCCATATGTGGCGACGGCGGTGGGATTCCATGCCGGTAGCGCCAACGGCGGGCGCCGAGGAAGGAAAGTGCCGGGGAGAAGAAAGGAAAGGGTCGGGACAAGGAAGAAAGGAAAGGAAGAGAAGGCGCTGACATGCGGGGCTGAAGGCGCAGTGAGAGAGAGAAAGAGAGAGGGCGAGCGGCGCGGTGCTTCGGGTGATGAAGGCCGAGCGGGCCGGTGCGCCTAGCTGGGCCGCGATGTGCGGTGCGCGCGCGGGAGAAGAAAAGGGCTGTGTGGAGTGGGTCGGTGCGGGCAGGCCACCGAGTGGGCTGGAGCGAACAGGCCAGCGCAGGAGAAATAGAAAGGGGGAAGGGCGCGGCTAGGCCGCCAGCGGGCCAGTGCGGGAAGGGGTAGAAAAAAAGACTGGGCTAGAATCTGGGGTTGGGCCAGAATGGAAGAAAGATAATTTTTTGTCAAAAACAAAACTTTTTCCAAATCTATTTTCTCTATTTTCAATTCTAAGCCAAATTCAAATAAAATTTGAATTCAACTTCAAATCATCTGGCCCTACACTCAACCAAAAACCATATGCTTCGGCAAGAATGCAACAATCATTGTTTCTAATCCTTATAGTGTATTTTATTTATCCAATATTTATTATTCAGCCTAAGTTAAAAAAAATTCCTAGAAAATTTAATAAATGCTATGAATTAATTGCTAATTTGTAGTAAAATTTTTGGGTGTTACAGCCACATTGGAACATGGAGTACTAGGTATTGTATGAGGACTACAGAAAAAGTTTGGAGGTCAAAAGTGAAAAAAAAATAGTTTGCCGAGTGTCAAAAAATGACACTCGGCAAAGGAGCCTCTTTGCCGAGTGTCAGGATGGCTGGCGCTCGGCAAAGATTTTATAAAAAATTTTAAAAAACCCCTCTTTGCCGAGTGCCAGATCGAGGGCACTCGGCAAAGAATTTTTTTTAAAAAAAAACCCTCTTTGTCGAGTGCCAGGCCAGGTGGAACTCGGCAAAGAATTAAAAAAAATAAAAAAAAAACTTTGCCGAGTGCCAGATCGGGGGCACTCGGCAGGGGGGGGGGGATTTAACCCCGTGAAGGGTCGAGATGGCGACTAGAGGGGGGGTGAATAGTCTTTTCTAAAACTTAATCGCGTCGGCTAACCGATACAAATGCGGAATTTAAACTAACGGTCTAGCCAAGACTATACCCCACTATATATGTTCACTAGCACCTTGCAAAGATAACAATTATGCAACAAAGGTGCCGGGCTAGTTAGAGCTCTCCTTAACAATTCTAGGAGCAAGGTCACACAAACCTATGCCACTAGTACTTTAAACAACAAGGGAGCTCCTACACATGCTAGTAAGCAAAAGCACAAAGCAAGCTAAGCTCACTAGCAATGCTCAATAACAAGGCAACCAATGCCTAATTAGAGAGCGCAAATACTTAGTTACACAAACTAAGCAATGTGACTAACAAGGTTACTAAAACCAAATTAGCCACGCAAGGGAGCTACTTCTATGCAACACAAGCAAGAAGGTAATTAGCAAGCTACACAAGCTATCTAATTACAAGAGCAACTACACAAGCTTAATATGTATAAAAGTAATTGCAAGCTTGTGTAATGGGGATGCAAACCAACGGGAAGAACAAGGTTGACACGATGATTTTTCTCCCGAGGTTCACGTGTTTGCCAACACGCTAGTCCCCGTTGTGTCGACCGCTCACTTGGTGGTTCGGCGGCTAATTAGCATCACCCGCTAAGCCCGCACGTCGGGCGCCGTAAGAACCTACCCCTTGAGTGAGGGTAGCTCAATGACACGCTTTACTAGAGTTGCTCTTCGCGGCTCCCGCGGGGCGAGCACAATGCCCCTCACAAGCACTTCTCTGGAGCGCCGCACAAGCTTCTTGCGCGCTTCGACGGAGACCACCACCAAGCCGTCTAGGAGGTGGCAACCTCCAAGAGTAACAAGCACCACCGGCTTGCAACTCGATCACCTAGTGCCACTCGATGCAACCTCACGATGCAATCGCACTAGAATCGCTCACTCACACAATCGAATGATCACTATCAAGTATATGTGTGATGGAGGGCTCCCAAGCACTCACAAGCATGGACACTAAGTCCCTTGAGGTGCTCCACACCAGCCATGGCCGAGGGCCACTTCTATTTATAGCCCCAAGGGCTAAACTAGCCGTTACCCCTTCACTGGGCAACGGTCGGGACGACCGGACGCTCCGGTCGAGTTGACCGGACGCTGGACCTCAGCGTCCGGTCGCCCACAGATGACCACGTGTCCCGGTTCCAACGGTCACTTGACCTGACCGGACGCAGCAGCACTCAACTGACCGGACGCTGAACCCCCAGCGTCCGGTCGTTTCCAGTAAGCTCCCGAGCATGACCGGACGCGTCCGGTCGAACGTGATCGGACGCAGCCAGCGTCCGGTCACTCTCCAGCTACTGCTACACTCCACGTCAGCACGACCGGACACAGCCTGCCAGCGTCCAGTGCATGCAGATCCAGTGTCCGGTCAGTTGACCGACGCCAGCATCTTCTCCATTCTCTTCACCCTTGCTCCAATGTGCTAACCACCAAGAACTTGCATCCAGCGCAATAGAAAATAGGCATTCCCCAAAACCCATCTCACCCCTGCAAACACCACCTCCTTTGTAAATGTGCCAACACCACCAAGTGTACACCACAATGTGTATGTGTGTTAGCTTTTCACAATCATTTCCCAAAGGATGTTAGCCACTCAACTTGCCACGCCACTCGATCCTAGCGACAATGCAAAGTTAGATCACTCGAGTGGCACTAGATGACCGATATGCAAACAAGTTTGCCCCTCTTGATAGTACGGCCATCTATCCTAAACCCGGTCATAAACTTCTCTACACACCTATGACCGGTAAAATGAAATGCCCTAGGTTATACCTTTGCCTTGCGCATTCCATTCCATCTCCTCCAATGTTGATGCAACACATGCACCAACACGATCAACAATGATATGATCCACTTCATATCATCACATGATCATATTGGTTCATCGATCTTGACTCTACTTGCTCTTCACCGTTGCCATCGTCCATCGGCGCCAAGTCTTGCTCAAGCTTCACCGCCACGCGGTCCATCACTCCAAAGCCTTCGACTTGCCCTTCACGCTTGCAACCGGTCCATCAAGCCAAGTCTTGTCTTGATCTTCTCCACCTTGATCACATGACTCAATGTCATGTCTCATGTGCAATAAGCTCCTTCATCATCACATGTGTGAGCTTTGCAACATCTCCAAGCCATTTTCACCTCCATGGCATATGTTGCTCATACACATGTACCTGTGGACTAATCACCTGTGTATCTCACATAAACACAATTAGTCCACCTAAGTTGTCACTCAATTACCAAAACCAAACAAGGACCTTTCAATCGATGAAGATTACAACTTAGACCCAAACACATATGATGGAGAGTTCTTTCAAGAAGAGGGACTAGAAGGGAGGTTTGAGATAGACTTAACCAAAGCGATTGGAATGGAAGTAGACAATGAAACGGTTATTGAAGAGGATGTTGGAGATGAGGTGCAAAATGTGAAGGACTTACAAATGCTTGAGCGATTACATTTAGACAATGACAATGGCAACATTGCTCATTCGGATAGTGTTGATTATTTCGACATGCTTGATAGTGATGATGAGACTTATGATCCAGCTAATCCCGATCATGAAGATTATTTCTAATACATGTAATACTATTTTATTTTGTAATTATGTTTTGTTTATTTTGCATCTCTTTCTATGTACTTCGTGTTTATCTATGCTTATTGGTTTACTCTTTTTAATTGCAGGTGATTGAACAAAGATGGTGGGCGGTGGGATGAGGAAGCTAACGTCCTTGTACCGAAGGACAAGCACCGCTGCACCGGGGGAGAGTAGGAGGAGGAGCAGCCGTAGGAGGGAGCCGTCGCCTGCCGCCCCCATCACGTGAGGAGGAGGAGGAGCAGGTGCCCTAGGAGGACGCCGAGGATGCGCAGGAGAACATGCAGGAGGACAAGGAGGAGGCGACAGCAGGGGGTTCCGCTTCCTCTAGTTCATCGAGCGTCTACTTGCGAGGTCCCGCGAGCCTCCCTCATTGACCGATACCTCATGAGAGACGCCTGCTGATTCGACCCAAGGGGGAAAAGTAAGTAACTTTAGATGTTATCACTACTTTATATGATATGTTGAAAATTAAAATAGAAACTAATAATTTTTCTTAATCACTTGGGCAGGAACTGGACGATTGTGGCGAGTGGAGGTGCTCACACACGCCAAGTCAATGGCATCCTCGGTCTTCTGTGCAAGGAGCACTTCCTTGGCCTGGTTGAGTATGCCGGAGTGACGGGGCCGGCCTACTCGTTTGACCACTACGTCGCCACCCCCAATGCTACAGATTGGGCCCGCATGGTATTCAACAACAAGGCGGAGCGGGTGAAGCAAGAGCTGTGGGTAAGTCCTCCTCGCACTACATTGCTCAATACATCGCATTCATTGGACATTCTTGAAATAATGAATGGATACATCATGTTTGTATGCAGGATTTCTTTAGATGCTAGGACGGACATGAGGCCAGGGCGGATGCGGTGGCTACCAAATGTTGCAAAAAACTCGTCATGGACATGCATTACGAGGCGCGCATCTAGGCCGTCGTAACTTACCACAGGACCATCCTTGGAACGAAGGTCACCAAAAGGGACGCAAGGAGCATGACGCTGATCCGGGACTAGTACCTACAGGTAAATACAGAACATTAATACGGATTCCTTTTGAGATTAAGTAGGCTTTATTTCATCTTCTGATATGTCATGTACTTGATGGCCTGTAGATGATTCCTTATTGGTGCGCCGCGCATCCCCAGTGCTGGGAACAGATGGTGGACAAGTGGTGCTCACGCGAGTGGGAGGAGACGCACAACTTGTGCTGGGAGCGGCGTTTGATGATGCCAGGTGTAGCACACCATCAAGGTAGCCGTAGCCTTAGCGGATACACAGAAACATGGGTACGCAAATTCATTTATTTATTCTAACGCTCAATTCTGCATGATTTCTAATCATCTTGCTGTTTTTCTCGCAGTCGGTGTCACATGGTGGCCAGCCTTGCTCCATCTTCAAGGCATTTGCTATGGCCCACAAGGGGAAGGCGATGTCCGACATCGACTACAACCCAGAGGACGGGCTCGAGGCGTATAGCAATGCGACCGTCCACAACCGCCTCAGTGAGTACACATCGATGGCAAAGGAGGTCCATGGGCCATAGTACGATCCGAGCACTGAGGACCTTGATGGAGAAGTCGTCATGAGGGTGGGACGAGGCAAGAAGCAAGGGCGGTACTGGATTGGCGATGGCGCAATCAACTCGGCCGCTACTCCCAGTCTCTCCCAGATTCGAGCAAGCAGCACGAGTAGGAGCCCAGCCATACGACCTCGGCAGAACACTTCACACCACCGGGTGGAGGCACTCGAGGTTATTCCTGGTTTATTCGTCGTTTATTGGTTTTTTCATACCTTTCCTTTGCATTATTGTAATATTGGGGTGAATATATTGTAGGCCTAGCTAGAACAAGAGAGGAGGATACAGGAGCAGATGCAGGCGAAGATGGAGAGGGTGGAGGCCGAGCGGGAGGCCGAGCAGTGGAGGATGGTGGAGATTCTTCAGTACATGCAAAGTCTTGGCACCGCTACGGGTGTAGTTCCGCCACCTTCGCTATTTGCTCCTCCTCCACCTCCACCTCCTCACTATTCTACTCCTGTGTGTATAAATGTTTTAGATTGTATGTTCATGCTTATGATCAAACCTAGTGGAGTATGAAAGTTTTATTCATGTATTGTATATATTTATCTTGTCTCACACATGCAATCTCTTCTCCTTTGTGCAGAATCAATTGGCGGCATCGAACGATCCTCATGCTTCAGCGAATCCTTCACCAAATCAGTGATGATACTTGTGGTTGTTAATGGTACTTCTATTTGCAATTGTGGTTGAAGATGATGGAGCACTTGGATTACTTGTGAACTTATTTGTGATATATTGTGAGACATGTGACGTTTGTGATATATATGTGACGTTTGTGATATATATGTGGTGGTGATATATATGTGCTATTGATGATATATATGTGATGTTGGTGATGTTTGTTATATATATCTTCTGTTTGTTTGGATGGGATGTAAAAAACAAATAAAAAGACTGTTTTCAGTCACTTTGCCGAGTGTAATGGCTATGACACCCGGCAAAGTGACTACCTGGGAACATGCTTTGCCGAGTGCAATGGCCATTGCAGTCGGCAAACATCACAGATTTACCGAGTGCCACGGGCCAGGCACTCGGCAAAGGTCGCCTGTTTGCTGAGTGTCTTGCCGGCGGCACTCGGCATAGTGGCCACCTTTGCCGAGTGTCTAAGTCAACAGCGCTCGGCAAAGCGGGGACCTTTGCCGAGTGCTTGACCTTGACACTCGGCAAAGCCGCCGTCACGGTGGCGCTCGCCGTCACGACCACTTTTCTTTGCCGTGTATATCGGCCTTTGCCGAGTGTCTGAGGCACTCGGCAAAGAAGCCGCCTCCGGTAGTGTTTACTCCCATATTTAAAGATATATAACCGTTTGCACGATCCAGCAAGTACGGCCTGCCCACTCCAAATTTTCATTTCGTGGCAGCAGCTGAAGGATCACATCACATGAATTAATATTGGATATGCCATTGCCACGTGTTTGCCAGAGTAATTCAATTCCCTGTTGAGCAAATCATTCCTTGTGAGCGCGCGCACGTATATCCTTTCTTGTAGCTATCTAGCCATTCGATACACCTTTGACAAACTTAAAATTCTATCTTGCTCTGATGCTCTCCTTGTTAGTGTAATCTCTGTACTCTACAGCCAAAAGTAATTTATTTGCCATTGACTCCACCAATAATATATAGCCTCTCCCTATATATATATATATATATATATATATATATATATATATATATATATATATATATATATATATATATAGAACTACTATTCTGTAGCTGGCCATAGAATAACTTATTCTGTAGCCACTTTGAGTAACGATAATTACTATGTTAATTTACGAGATTTTACAGTAACTTCTTACTAAGTGGTTTACTATAACGTTATGGTAAATATTCCCATGTGTTATAGTAACCCAACTATCGTAAATATGTATTGACATTATGGTAAATTAGTATATAAAATTATGGTAAATAGAGGTGGCTACAAAATAACTTATTTTGTAGCCGGCTGCTGAATAGCCTCTCCCTATATATATATATATATATATATATATATATATATATATATATATATATATATATATATATATATATATATATATATATATATATATATATATATATATATATCAGACACAATACTTACATCAGTCCACCAGGTTAACATACAATAATTATCATCAACAAAATTTTCATCAACAATAAAACCAGTCAACTCTCCATAAATAACCCCAGCTGTTTGGTTCAAGGGCATGCTTAAGCCTGCAACTAATTAAAAACTCTAATTCCTATCATATTGCTGGTCTGGCATGACCATAAAGGGCTTGAATGTGAGCACAAGTCCAAGAAACTCGACGACGCTCAGGAGAAAGAACACCATCTGATCACCTGTATGTGGATTGATTGTGGAATCAGAAGAAAATTGGAAGTAGAGTGATAATCCTAGAGTACAGCAGCAGCAACCATAATGAGAAGTAGTGACTAAAATATCCAAAGGAGTTAATATAGCCTGTGAATGCATCAAAAAGATAAAACTTGACCTGGAAAGAAGAAAGCCTGCTGGCGTCTCTGTGCCCAGGAAAACCTGCATTTGAAATTTTGCATGTATTAGTAAGTCATGAGGATACCAAAATGCCTAAGCATGTTTGGCAGTGCTTTGGGATTAAGTACTAGAAATCCAAGATTATTCTAACTGAGACCTAATGAAAAATTAAATATCTCACAGAAGTGGTGAGTAACTAAAGTATATACTACTCACACAATGCCAGCCCCAGCAGGAGCGACTGCCTTGAATAAGGACATTACTGTCATGGACAATCCATTTGCAGCTCCTCTTTGATCTTGAGGCTGAATAATTGCACAGAGATCAGTCAATATCATACTTGTAGGATACAACAACAAAATGGTATTGAAATTGATTTGAACTTATATGCACATACCACAGCGTTATTTTGAAGGATGAAAGTGCTTGTGACGATAGTAATCTGATACAACATGTCATGAATAAACTTATTAACATGAGGTGCAAAAATCCAAAGTGATCTCCAAGTTTATATGAGTCTATAAGTCCATTATAATAATGCAACCACTCCTGATAACAGCAGATTTATTTTCTATCTAGAATATATAAGAAAGAAATGTCATAAATGGACAAAATTTGTTCTGAAAATATCAAGGCGATGGAGAAAAGAAAATACTCACACCAAGATTATTTTTTAATACTGATGCAATATTCAAAATGATGGATAGTCCAGTTCCTGAGAGATATGTCATATAGGGATATGCAAAGAGAAGAGGTATGCACAGAATCTGAAAGATCATGCACCACATAAGACATACAGCCAAATGAGTGAAAGCTTATCAGCAGAACTACAGTTTTTACTCACAGCTGCAATTCGAGAAGACTTGATAGCAGGTCCAAGAATTTTATTAATCCAAGGATATACAGAGAGTTGATATATAATAAGACGGACACCTGGAGATGCAAGAGGCAGATACTGTGATTTGTCAGTGTTGATACAAAAATAAATAGAAAAGGTCATGTGTAAATAGCAGTGCCGTTGAGAAGAAAAGTACAATAGCTAGGGAAGACTTTGAATACTCTAGCTTGGGGTAAAATTAACAGTTCACGTCCACTATTGATAATCATGGACAGCTACAATTGTCAAAGTTTATAGTAGCATAGTTTTAAAATATACTTCTGGGAAAATATGTGTGATGCCGGTTATTTCCTAGCACCTTAAGTTGTGATAGAATAACCAGCACACACACAATACAATACTGGTAACACTGATAAAAGTACCAAAATAATAAGTCTTACCTGTTATTGAAAGCACTTGACCTACATCCTTAGATGATAAGCTAAGGCCACCATACTTCTTGTCACTTTCAGCCCATAAAGAGAAGACCTAAAGTCATAGTATTTAGTTCTCATAACCCAAAGTTAGTACATTAAGTAGTATAATAACGTAGCCACTACTAGACAATCACTGTCGGTTGCTTTGGTCGTACCAGCAGTGATAGGTGGACTTTCACTCCGGTTTGTGGCTACAACCAACAGTGATAGACAGTGTACTATCATTGCCGGTTGTAGCCATGAATTAGCAGTGAAAGTCCACATATATCACTACCAGTTTGTGGCTTAAACTGTCAATTGATAAACTGTTTTTGCAAAAAAAATATATAATATTTTCATATGAGGTCAAATCAAAATAAACTTTTGACCAAAATGATAGAGTTCAAAGAGAACTAAAACTGTGTAGTTGACAACATTTTAATTAAGATATAGTTTACATGTACAAATATTCAATATAAATTCTCAGATCAAATTTGAGATGGCTAACAATGTCGAATTGATACAAAGTCAACATCAAAGTTGTAGTACTCAACGAGATGTACAACTTTGCAGATAATAACTTATTCATTTGCGATCATTTAGAGTGTCAAAAATATAATATAAGATTTGTAAATTTGTCGTTAAAAGAATAGCGGTAGTGTTGTATAACCTGTATTGTCACAAGTGTTGCATAGCTCAGCTGGTATGGACACTCGAGATAATCTAGTGTAGTGAATATTTATCATTGGCTACCATAAGTTGATTTTCCTTTTGCTTCTACATGTTTTTTGAGGTAATCGATTGTGTGGTTACAAGTGCTGTTGTATATATAGTTACAAATTATATAGTTGTAATCTCTGTTTGTAGGCTTTCATTTATTCATAATTGTAAGGTAATACAAACAATTCCACTTAAAATTGATTTAAATACTTAAAAATAAATATTATGTCGGCCCGAATGTAAAAATAATTCAAGAGCACAATTAGTTGTAGAATAATCCAAATTAACTATCTCTCTGCAGCAAGTAACCATCTGACAATAATATCAGGAGTAGGTTATATTTTCAGATATTAAGTCCATCTATACAAAACAAGTTTATACAATGTATGAAATACGTCTACTAGTCATATTTTTTTATCTAATACATGTTTGGAGAATATATAAGTAACAGACATCACATTTAAGATTATTTTTAAAACCATAAGAAATAAAAAGGTAGAACTATATATACCTCTGTATAAGCCATATCATGAAAGGAGAAGACACAATACATAATTATGGATGACATCAATGGCCAATTCTTGAACAAACTCTTCTTGCCATCCAAGCTAGAAAGTTTTTCAACCTTCTCGTTGCAGTCAATCGGATGGGCCTCCAAAGCTTCAACTATTTTATTTTCATTGTCATGAACTTTATGCTTGTGTAGTGTCTCCTAAAAATATTTCAAGGTACTTTACTATATAATGTGGAAGAATAAATTTGAGGGACAAAAGTCAACATCTTATGGATGGAATAATTTAAACCATAAAAATTTCCCTCGTTATTTGACGTATATCATACATCATTATACCACTTATAAAAGGAAAGGACATACCCACTTACTCAGTGCTGAAAGTTCCCACACAAGTTGGAGTATAGGGAAGGGAATTTTTATGCATCCTTATTCTTGTTTATTTTGCAAGGAGGTTGATTCAGACCCTCGACCTTATATGGAACTAAAAAAAGAAAGGTGTCCCCTCAAAAAGAAAACAAACAAAGATTGTGCTCGGCCTTAGTACCACGCAAAAGTTGTTCAATGTTGAAATAAACAAATTAGGACCAAACTCTCTTTCTACAATATAGATAGGACTCATGTGTTTTGCAGTGTATCATATATATATTCAGATGATCTTAAATATCAATTATGGCCTGTGGACAGTACATATGTGAATGTTTGATGTGTTAGATTGTGCAATATAGATTGGAGAATAGAAGCATTTAGAAGATTTGTGTGCAAGCACAATCATTAGCACGAAAATTATAGCAATCTAACATACCGGCATACATATGCAGCTTGCAAGAACAACAGTAGCAAAGAGTGATGTGCACAAACAGGGTAAGAAATACGGGAACATGTCAAGTTTCCACCAAATGTGAGTATTACATATAGCAAGAAGTATCTAGTTTCGATAAAATAAAGAATGCCTTCCAAAGAATGAGTCTGGTGAAAAGATGTCTGGAAATTTTTCTGCAGGCTGGCATACAAGAATTGTGTTACGGTTTCTAATAAAGCATAGCCTAAAATTGTTACATTCTCTACTATACCAGTGCGAGGTAGCCTCCAAGAGCAGGTCCAATGATCAGACCTATCCCCCAAGCGGTGCTGACGTACAATTACAAGAAATTGAACTTTAGAATAAAAACAGCTACAACAAGAGAAGTTCAAATTCCGTTCATGAATATATTACAAGTGATAGTCCCAGAGCTTCATGTTCAGGTTGGCAAATTTCAATAGCATAAGCCGACAAAATTTGGCCATAAAAGGCATCAGCTGATTACATCTTTCATAAAAGTATTGAACAACATGCTAATTTACCTACTTTAATTGGCCCAAGCAAACCATTTAATGCACCAAGGAGAAATCTTGTAGCTATTGCCATCCAGTAACTAGTACTAAACCCAAACAAGGTATTAAATATGACCCTGCAATATTAACAAGATTTATTAGAGAATCACCATACACTACTACACAAATGATTTTGCAAGACGGTGCCCTTTTATTAATGGAGGCGGTCACAAAATCCAACCGCCTCGGTTAATGCATGCGATTAACAGAGGCGGGCACTTTTTATTTTGTGCCCGCCTCGGGAAATGGATTTATGGAGGCGGGCATCTTAAGACAACCGCCTCCAAAAATATTTTATTTTCGGAGGCGGTCGACTTAAGAAACCCGCCTCCGTAAATACATTTTTGGAGGCGGGCGCACTATAAGGCCCGCCTCCTAAAATACTAAGGCCCAAAGGAGCCCAGAAGGCCCGTTACCAGGGTTCCATATATATACCAACACTCATACCCTAGCTCAGTTCATCCACCCTCAGAAGCGCCTCAGCCCCGTGCGGTGCCCTCAGACCCGCGACTCCACTCCCTCTCGCGTGACTCCGCCACCCTCCGCGCTCCCTCTCCGCCCCCCCCCCCCCCCCCCCCCCCCCCCCGTTCAGCGCTCGCGCCCCCTCTACTTTATGGGTAAGTGTTTCTAACGTTATTTATAGAGTGCTTAAGCATGACTTTTTTTTATTATGATAGTGTTCTCTAGATGGTTCTTATTACCCTTCACATATATAGTAATAACCTTTTCCTCGATCTGGTACATCTGAATGTCTAATAACCACCCAATTCCTCTGAACTTTTGACCGTGAAAAGGAAAAAAAAAGTTTCCTAGAATATCAAGAGATATACAAGCCAGAATATTTTTTCCATTATCATCTCCTACAACTAAAAAGAACAAAGCGTGGACATCTTTTGGTACGACATTTGTTTTGGTTCGTCCATCTGCCTATCCATGCGAATCGCCTCCCCCTCACCCCCGACGCCTCCCACCCCGCGTGACTCCCCCACTCCCCCGACGCCTCCTCTCCCACGTGTGCGACGACGACTCCTCCATCCGCATCTGCACCTGCCTCTCCTCCCTCTTCCTCCTCTCTCAGCAACGGCTAGGGCGGGCACCGGTCGCGCGTGTCCAGGCGAGGGCGCCACAGCCCCCCACGAGAGAGGCCCGAGCCCCGGCTAGGGAGGACAGGCACGGCGGCGCGAGGGGCCCCGGCGTGCATGGCCCCGGTGTGAGCGGTGGCGCGAGGGGCCCTAGCACGGCTGCCCCCGCACGAGCAGCGTCGCGAGGGGCCTAGCGCGAGCGGACCACCAGCAGCTCCGACGGGCGTCCTGCGCGGCGTCCCCAGCGAGGGTGCCCTCCAGTAGGGAAGCCCCCAGCGCGGCAGCCCAGCACGGGCGGGCTACGGCGCGGTGGCCTGACCACGGCCGCGACTGCTTCTCGTGCTGCGTCAGCTCCGGCGGATACTCGGCTGGATCCATGGGGTGCATGGTCGGATCTATTGTCTAGGTGAGCTTTTTCAACTGCAACTGACTCCTGTCAAGTGTTCATCTTGCTCTTCATCCTATTTTCCCTGTACTGATGTTATGGCTGGATGGATGTCCAACAAGTTTACCTATGGGTTGTGCAGGCAGTGCCGCAGAAGCCAGAAAAATTGTGCCGCAGAAGCCGAGTTCAAGATATGCAATTTCATGTTTGTTGTTTGCTTCCACCTAGGCATTGACAAGGAAGAAGGTGCTTAGTAGCTCGGACTGTACTGCCAAAATTTAGATGGATGAATATAAAGCATTTAAGTCAGCAAGGTATTTATGTGTGTGCTTCTTCCTTTTTTTTGAACTAACTCCCAATGAATTTCATTCTCACCCCAATTCTTATGTATGGCTCACAGTTTTGTAAACTGATATGTAATGATGGCTGCTGTTAATGTTGAAAGTAAAGGGATGGAGCATGGAGGCGGAAGGAAATTTCATTTATCCATGTAGGCTTCTCCATGTCCTTGACATTTCAGCAGTCTAGAATTTCCTTAAGTTTGGTCAATAGATTTAGATTTCACCAATCTTGTATGGTTTGTAACAGGCTGATTACTTTGCTGCGATGTAGGTAGCTTTGTTGCTTGGTTGCTACTAAGAACAATGCCTCCTATACAGCAAGGTAAAGAGACAGTTAAAAAAAACTAGATGGCTATAGTGTTAGCCTCGTGTCCTGTTTCATATCCAATTGGTGCATGGACATAAACATGACAAGATGAAAAGAGAGTCATCAGTAGAACCAAGAAAATTCTAGCTTTAGTGCCTCCTATATCCATTTTAGCCTTTTAATGTTGTGTTGCCTCCTTTTCCCCACAGGTTGTAGTCAAGTCCCAAATAAATTTGTATGTGCGCAGTTCAGCTTCATTTTCATGTTTAAGAGTCTCAGGTGACATGTGCTTAGATTTTTTGTAAACTGGTCCCAAAATAAAGTAGAACCAAGTATGCATTATTTGCCTATCCATACGGAGCTTTATTCATTATATTTCATTATTTGCCTATCCACATAGAGCTCTACTCAGTATATTTCACAATGCTATTTTATCTTTTACAGGATTAAAAGCGTATCCTGTGAATTGCTGGACTATTCCCATTTGTCACGGACAAAGGTAGCCTCCATGACCGCTGATTTAGTAAGCTTCTGGTTGTTCACTCTTAGATGTTCACTTCAGTACCTGCGCATTCATCTGTTGCCTTGAGTTTATTTACATATGTATGGTTCTAGCGCAATTAGGGTGTCTGACAATGCTATTTTACTGATTATGGGTGTTATCTCTGCACACTTAGATTATAATAGCTGGTTCTTGGTTTCCACTTTAGTGACTCCCCTGCAACTTATAGTTTGTGGTTTACTGGATCAGGCTAATGCAATGATGGCTAGTTTCATCTCGTGGGAACAAATTGTATACCATAAATAATGGGCCAATTCCCTAACTGCTAATTGTATGTTCTGAGGCCTAAGTTTCAGGATCAGATCAAGCCCAAGGATCTCACTGTTTCCTAGGGTTTGCTGCATTTTTCACAGGGTGGGGGGCCGGGTTGGGAGGAGGACTGCTACAGCCATGAAAGCCTCATTGTTGTCAGAGGCTTTAGCATCTGCCTATGACCACTGTCGCTCCGCGTGTCTAAGCGGTTGGAGTATTCCAGCAGGCCCATGATCCTGCATCAGGTTGGCATGATTGCTCCATCTCTGGGACAAACGGAGAGCAGTTTGCATGGCCAGTTCTAGATGGAAGGTAGGATGTTCGTGTGGATTATAGAACAGTTTTATATCTTTTGTTTCCACATGAGAGTAAACATTCTGTACTAAATGAAGTAGGTAGGAATGATAAGATCTAGAATGGTTAATTACATTGTTTTTGTATGGATTTAGAATATGCAGCCAAGTTCAGCTGCCTCATCGGGATTTGGCTATTTTTATACCAATCATTTTTATTCTGAGCTAATGAATAATGGCTTCAATGCAGAGTTGCTGAGAAAAATATACTCCTTTCACATGAGTGCAGGCAAGGAAGACACAAACACATAAGTATGGTAAATGTCATTTCCTTATTTCTTTCAGCTTCTAATTCCTATGACTTTGTCTCCAACAACTAAAAAGAACAAATTATGGACATTTTTTGGTGCGACATTTGTTTTGGTTCGTCCGTCTGCCCACGCCTGCGATCCCACGACATCTTAATTACTGATTGATCGTGCCATTCTCCTTGATTGAATATTGCATGTCTTGTGATAGAGGAATCACGACAAAATAGGAAGTAGAAAATTATTGTGCTATCCATATACACATTGCATGTTTGCATGCACCAGCATACATAGCAATGAGCAAAAGGTAAGAGAATTAACACAGAAGGAAAGAGTATTAAGACAAAAGGAACCTCTTTGTATTTCTGAGAACCTTGCCAAATCTGCCTACATTTAATTACTTCCTCTCTTTGCATTTGCAAAAGGGACAGCTTTTTCCTCCTTTCATTTGGTTTCACGCTCACGTGTTCCATCACCCTCGCTTGCTGTTTCTTGCGTGAACCATAGTTGATGTCATCTGTCTTCCATGGCTCAGCCTCCCAATCCCAAGAGAAGGTCCCTACCTCTCTCTGACTGGAGATCCGGCCTGTCAGAGGATCTCCTCGAGTCCATCGGGCAGCGTCTCGCGTCAGGCCACGACGCGGGGTCCTTCCGATCCGCTTGCTCCCCATGGCACGTCGTCGTCTAGTTCACGACCTTCGAGCCGCTCCTGCTGCTCCTGTTCGACCCCGACTCGGACCGCGTCGGCTTCTACTGCGTCCCGAAGAAGAAGGTCTTGTCCAAGACGCTACCCGACGTGCGCGGCAAGGTGGCGTGCGGCTCCTCGTGTGGGTGGCTGGCGCTCATGGACGAGGCGGCGTCCGTGACGGTGCTAAATCCATTCGCTGATGCCCATGCCCCCCGCGTTGAGCTCCCACCAGCAGGCGAACACGTCGTGGCGGCGGCCTCATCGGAACGCGCGTCTAGGGTCCACGGCCGATGGGTCCTTCATCCCACCAACGGCTACGGGGACGCGGATGCCGCAGGCAGAGCCATCAAGCTAGAAGACATAAGGGACGTGTTCTTCCGTGAGATCGTGCTCTCGGCGCCGCCTGACGCCGCCGGCCGCGAGTGCATGGCCATGGCCATGCTTGGGTGCTCCATGGAGGTCGCGTTCTGCCGGGTTGGAGTCGATAGCGCATGGACGCTGCTCGACACCAAACTGGAGTTCTTCATGGGGTCCATCGTCCACTGCCAAGACAAGTTCTTGGCGATCGACTGCACTGGAGAAATCTCTGTCTGCAGCAGCAACGCCGCCGGCGCTACTCCAACCGCGACGCTGCTGCCATCGCTGTCGCCACCTGCGGGGCTCTGCCACCGCAGCTACCTGGAATCAAACGGTGAGCTGCACATTGCGGGTGCCATGGTGAGCACGTTCCACGAGACACAGAGCTTCACCTACAGCAGCGTGATCTACAAGTGCAACCTCCACGACCGTACGCCGGAATGGTCTAGGGTGAGGGACATCGGTGATCAGACACTGTTCGTGTCTAAACATTTCAATGAAAGCTTCAGTGGAACAAGTGTATCCAAGTACAAGGAGAACAAAATCTACATGTGTGAGCCATTGTATGGGGATCCATACGACTTGATCCATCGACTGGAGATCGTTGATATTGCTACCGGCGCATCCGAAGTGAAGCCCGTCCAGGAAAAGATGCAGGGTTCCAAGGCTCTAGGTTGGATTCGACCCAATCTCTAGAAGCTCTAGAGTTTGTGAGCCTGCGACGCCGCGCACTCCATGACTGTGTTAAATTCATAAACTTTGCTTTTTTGATTAAATGACACTTTAATGTTGGTATTTAATTTAACAGTATTGTTATCTTATCGTGCGATCCGTGTGTTTTTAGTATAAATTGTTACTTATCTCGTAGCAACGTACGATCACGCTACCTAGTCTTAGGAGAAAATCCAAGCAGGTTGGGAGGACGGAATTCCAATCCATACCAGTAGAAAGGCAGATGATCCAGACATACAAGAACTCCTTGTATGGCATCCCCTCCTGGAGGTCCTTCTTCTGGTCGTAAGCACAGCCTGGGCACCCCGGATGGTACTTCTTCTCCAGCAACGGCGAACTGCTGCTCTCCTCCATTGGTGGCCACAAAATGTAATCCTCAACTCTGACGAGCTTTTTGCTCAGAGAACAAGAAGAGGAGGACGTGCTGTTACACCCTCTAGCTTTTCTATACAGAGAGGAAAATATTGTGGTGTTGGTGAGTTCCAAGCTGATAGACATGTACAACTGTATGTATTCTGCGTCAAGATCGCCAAGAAGAAGAAGACGACGGAAGAAGCCAAATGGTACTGCACTGCGGCACCGTTGCGATGGTTTGGGTGACCCATGCCGCGCCAAAGCAATTGCGTCACGCGTTGCGTCATCGCCACAGAGAGAAAGAGAAACATGGAAATGGACGGCCGGCGGCGCCAAGGAACGACAATCGCAGGCGACACAAATATGGGGGTATTTGGAATTTGGATCAATGGCCTAACAAATAGTTGCTCTGTTTGCATGCTAAATAGGAGAGGGCTAAATATGAGCTAATAATAAGTGCTAATGGAGATTAATCGGTGGTTAGATCACATTAGCTCATAATTAGCCCATGTTTAGTTTATATTATTATAAGGTGGGCTTAATTTTAGTCTTGGGATACAAATTAACACCCCCAAAGTGAGAGACTTGGTGTGGGTGAGGTGTAGATTTTGCAAGGAAGTCCAGATGCATCTGTAACAATTGTTGTTTTCATCTCAACTTGTGAGGTGTAGATTTTATTATTAAGGAATGTGAGTTTTACTAGGACCACACCATGGTAATTGTCCTGGTCAACAAAAAAGTTAGACTACTATTACAACTCTTGGTATTAAAAACAATAATGATACCCTCAAGGTGTCCGGAAGGACAGACGCGGCGCTTCCCGAGCCTGCACGCTACTGGCCCAACATCGCCTACTCTCTACTGCTCCTCTATCTCTCTCTCTAAAAAATATCTCCTCTACTCCTCACCGAGGGTCATCCTCTCCACTCCACTCGTTCGCGGCTCCTCTATCTCTCTCAAAAATATCTCCTCCACTCCCAACCGAGGGTCATCCTCTCCACTCCATTAGTACCATGGCCAACAGCACACTGCTCAGCATCCCTGCCCACGCGCATGCTTCACTCTGCCACGGGCGGGCCCCATGCCTTCCTCCCAATCACGCGGCCTCATGGTACAGCTGTGGTGCTCGTGCCCTGCATAGTGCGTGCTCGCCCTGCCCATGCGGGTCCACGCCACACCAGCCGCGAGTGCTCGCCCCTGCCCACCTGCTCGCTAGGGTTGCTCACGGCCTTGCGCAGGTGGTGCTCGCCACTCCGTTGGCGCACCTGTGAGCTCCATGCGCCGCCGCCGACCTCTGCGCCGGCGTCAAGCTCCACAACGACGAGGTCCATTTGTCTAAGCAGGAAGGTGATATTGCGCTAAAAGCGCATGTTGCAAGCATATGTTTCAAGTGTTTCAGATGTTTTAGAGGTACGTTGCAAGTGTTTTAGATGAATGTTGCAAAAGTAGATCGGGATGTTGCATATGTTGCAATGGCTGTACACGTGTGTTGCAAAGTTGTGTTCCCAATGTTTCATCTGTGTTTTCGACGTATGTTGCAAGTGTTTTATCTAGATGTTGTATATGTTTCACACATAAGTTGCAAGTGTTTCATCTGGATGATGCATATGTTTGACATATATGTTGCAAGTGTTTTATCTAGATGTTGCATATGTTTTGCAATGGCTACACACGTGTTTTTCTTGTGTTTCAGATGGATGTTACAAGTGTTTCAACTGTTTCAAACGTGTATTACAAGTGTTTCATCTAGATGTTGCAAAGTAGATCTGTTGTTGCACATATTGTTGTGGGACCCATCTGCCGCAACCGCTTGCTGTGCGAGGCCTACCTTCATGTACGTGGGTGTGGAGGGGGTGCGAGCGGTAGGCGCGGGAAATGGTGCAGCCGTAGATCGAGACACGCCCTCGCGTGGGCACGCGTAGGCGCAAGAAACGGAGCGGCGTGGGCCCCCATGTGAAGTAGGCGCAACAGCATGACCATACACGGGGGCACGAGTAGGCATAGCAGGCCCAGGCATCCGGACGCTAGCCCCAGTCCGGACGTCCGGGCGCTGGCCTGGCCGTATTAAAAATGACATGTCGCCTACGATACAAATAAAACAAGAAAAAGTCAATATAATCTTGGATTATTGTTGTTGTTCTACTTCATCTTCTAACTTACAAAACCGGGTATTCTAGTTCTACCATCTTACATATCCAAAAAGTGCTCAAGAAAGGCTAAAATTATGGGGTCATATTTGCAAGGTGACCATGCTTCAGTTGGACTGAAGGCATGTAAGAGTTTTAGCGGGTTATTTGTAAAAACACCAACTGACAAAGAAATGAAGATAAGTAAGAGGGGATGTTTTAGGACGGAACCAATATGCCAAAGATGAATTGTATACGATGCTTTGAGCGCAACATGTAGATCTCTCCAATGCGCAACAGGACTACGCATGTTTGTATTAAGATAGAAGAATTGAAGGTCTACACGACATGGCGTGGCCAACCATGCGCTAAATTTGAAACCACACTCTATAAGGAGATTGGGCAATCAAACTTTCTGATCCATTGCTTAGCTTCATACTTGATCACCTGCAGCAACGATTGGAGCATTGTCGATGTCTTCCTGAAGCACATGACGTTCCTGTCCTTCCAGATGCTCTAGGTGATCAAGGAAAATAAGAAGTCAAGCCCGTGTCACTTGTCTGCTTTCCAATTGTGCCATAACTTATACCACCTGCCAAAACAGGAAAGCACATCAGTCTGCGTTGGGGCAAGGAAAGCCAAGCCTGGAACAGATGAACCACCAAAAATTAATGTTAAGGAACACGTGACCAAGTGGTGGTCGCAGGTTTCCTCCACTTGATCACACACAAGTGACACAATGGGTGGGGTTCTACTGGTTTTGATCCGTGGTTGTGGGTCGTAGCACAAGTAGGGCCCACGTATTAGATCGAACCGTCATGGCTTTTAGGGTAAACAGTGCTCATGAACGGCTAAAATTATGTGGTTAGATTTGCAAAGTGACCATGCTTCGGTTGGATTGAAGGCATCTAAGAGTTTTAGCGGGTTATTTGTGATAACACGAACTAACAAAGAAATGAAGATAAATGAAAGGGGATGTTTTATGATTGAAACCTATATACCAAAAAAGAATTGCATATGACGCTTTGAGCGCCACATGTAGATCTCTCGAATGCGCAAGAGGACTGCGCATTTTTGTATTAAGATAGAAGAATAATTAAAAGTCTACACGATGTGGCATGGCCAACCATGCGCTAAATTTGAAATGTGAACAACCATCGAATTGTCAATCTAAGGAGATTGGGCCGTCATCAAACTACCTAGATGGTCGTTTTTTACTCTGATTCATTGCTCTGCTTTGCCCTTCATTACCTGTTCTAGAGCACCTGGCGTTCCTCTCCTTCCAGATGCTCCAAATGATCAAGGAAAATAAGAAGTCGAGCCTGTGTTGCTTGTATGGTTTCCAACTGTGCCGCAACTTATACCACCAGTCAAGCAGGGAAGCACATCCGTCTGCGCCCGGGCACGGAAAACCAAGCCTAGAACAGATGAACCACCAAACCTGAAATGTATGGAACACATGACCAAGAGGTGGTTGTAGGTTTCCTCCACTTGATCACACAAGTGACACAACGGGTGGGGTTCTAGTCCGTCCATGGTGTCTTCGGCAATCCATTGTCTAGAATGTTTGTGCTTGACTAAGAGTCAAAAGAATATCTTCACCCGGAGCGCGTTGCCCAACACTTCCAAATCAGGTCATGGCCCCGGAATTGCATGGCTCTTAGGTGAAGCACCCGCAACGTCACATGTAAAAAGAATACTAGAATAGCATGCAGGGACCCATGCTTGTGGCTAGAAAGTAAGCTTGTACTTCAATGCACATGTCCTCTCTGTTGTGCACATATCACGCTACACATCAAACGGTGGACATCATAAGAGCATGTGACCTTGAGGGTAAAAAAACAGTAATGCTCTCATGAGGGCGTCCGGACGGAGGGACGCGGCATCCACACTCGCTAATCACTACCGCGCCGTCCGTTCGCTCCCGTCCACGCCCCTTCCAAAAAAATAATCTTTCCACTGCGCTGCCGCCTTCCCCACTCCGCGCTCCATCGCGCCGCTCGCCTGCACTACAGCATGCGCCCGCAGCGGCCGCCTCCACCACGCTACCCACTCACCATAGCCGCCTCCACCGAGCCGGCGAGCTTCCACGATGGATGCACCAGCAAGTAGGCGACGGGAGGAGCTTCGTGTGACGCCATCCCGCTAGCAAGTTACCCACGCCGTTGCCGCACCGCCAAGCTCCATGCGCTGTTGCTGACCTCCGCATCGGCATCGAGCTCCGCAATGACGAGCCTCCATTCATCCATGCCGCAAGGTGACATTGCGCTGAAAGCGCATGTTGCAAGCGTATGTTTCAAGTGTCTCGGAAGTTTCATCTGGATGTTGCATGTGTTTCATCTAGATGTTGCACATGTTGCAATGGCTATACACGTATGTTGCGAGTGTATGTTCCAAATGTTTCAGCTGATGCATGTTGCAAGTGTATGTTTTAGGTGTTTCAGACGTATGTTGTAATTATTTTATCTGGATATTGCATATGTTGCAGTGACTATACACATATATTGCAAGTGTGTGTTTCAAATGTTTCACCAGTTTTAGATGGATGCTGCAGCAAGTGCTTCATGTTGCAACTGTTTTCATTAGTAAGCGCGGCAAGCGCCCAGGCAGAGGTGGAGGCGGTCCCCGTGGGTGCAGTAGCATACGTAGTAGTGGCAGGCGGGCAGCCATGCCGCGTGCGCAAGTGCGGCAGCATGTGTAGCAGCAGCAGGGGGGTAGCATGCGTAGCAACAGGAGACGGGCGTGCAACAGCAGGCGCAGGTGGGTAGCGCAACATGTGCAGATAGGTGCAGCTGGCGGGATAGGCTCAGCAGGCGAGGCGCGGGTGTTTGGATGGGGGCTAGCATTCGGACGTCCGTGCACTAGCCACGCCAAAAAGAAAATTATAGAGTCTGTCTACTGTGCAACCGTGTGTTTCACCCAAAGCTAGCACATGGTTGTTGGCTGCCTAAAAATACACAAATTTCAACAGATAAAAAACCATGTGTTTTAGAAGGAGCTAGCACATAGTTGTTGGCTGCCTAAAAACACATAAATTACAACAGGGGAAAACCCATGTGTTTTAGGAGAAGCTAGCACACACTTTTCATTAGACAAAAAAGGCCCACGCAGACCAGATCTATTGCTGTTGTTAGATGTAAGTTCTGTGCAATTGAAAAGCCCAATAACTAAGATGAAAGAGAGAGGCCCACTAAACATGTAGCAGCCCATAAGCCCAACAAACAGGAATTCCATAGGAATATAATAGGTAAACTTGGGAAAGAAGCAAAGAAAACAGGGGAAAGGATCTACGTGGAGATCAGATCTGCTCTGCGTGAGAAAAGGCGCTGCTCTACTCACGCAGACTAGGAGAAAGCTAGAGAAATCATGCAGAACAGAGGAAAGGAGCACAGATCAGATCGAAGAGGAAGCACAAACCTCAACAACCAAGGTTAGCACACAAATCTTATCAATCCAATCTGCTTGTATATGTTACATCCATTGAATCTATGGCCATCAGAGAGCAAAAGGATAGCCTACACCTTGTACTTCATCTAGCAACAGGGCCTGGCCCTGGTTCCATGGTGCCCTGGTTCCATGGTTCCTCACTGTGAACAAGGAGCAGATCCAGCATATATTACGTGAGATAAGAGGATCATATAGCTAGCAGAATCACACACACACACATATATAGACAGAAAACACATTTTTCTTGGCCAATTTCTATAAGTACTTTTGTAGCCACAGCACACATAAATGTTCTGCATTTCCTATGTTCCTCTTGTAAAAGAATTACAAAATCTAAAAGATAAAATTGCATATTTCAAAACAGTGCAACTAGTATTTCCTATTAATGCAATTATTCTGTACATGTATATAATTTAAAAAACTAGCTCATGCAAGTATTCATACCACTAGGACTATCAATTCAATTAGCAGTTTTGGCAAGATTTCACAAATACAACCAGAAATACTGCTACATGGCTTTTGTAATCAGACCAAATTTAAACACCTAATGCTAGCTTTTGCACAATATTAGGTTCAATGCATGGAGAAAAGGCCGTGCTCTACTCATGCAAAGCAGGGCAAAGGGGCAGAAATCAGATCGAAGAGGAACCACAAACCTCAACAGCCAATGTTAGTACACCAATCATTTGAATCCAATCTCCTTATGTGTGTTAGATGCATGTAATATGTAATGATGAGAAACCTTCTAACTATCAAAACATGAAATCTAGATGTTATAACAGAACATGAATCTAGAAAGAAGAACAAGGCAGCAGGAAATGTTAGAGGCACAATATCAGATTCAGAATTATAAGGAAATGATTCGCCAAGAAGAAAGCAACAATGATGTAAAATTACTCCTAATTCAAAATAGTTGACACAAACAATAAATAAATGAGAACTAATGGCTTCTTCATTTTCTTGCAGGTTTCAATTGCTTCCCTTCTGCAACTAATACAAGCACCAATCGAGTTTGATCAACTACTTGAGGTAAGAAACACAATTCAATGATGCAATGAAAAAGAAGAAGAATCTGATAAAAAGCTATATAAGTACTCAGCTGCTTGCTTTTTTTATGAAGCAGAATGATATGTATGTCACAAGAAGCAGATGTGATGATTATCCAACATCAATGAACTCACAAGAAGCAATTAAGGAAGTGCAGTCAACTCCTTATCAAATATTTGCAGGCACAAATTGTTCCAGTGACCTTTTAAATACCTTCACATACAAAAAGGTGAGCAAAATCTTTGCTTAGATTCAAAAATCCCAAGATAAGAAGGTTGTTTTTCGACTAAAATATATTTCAATGTAGGGAGGCTACACTGAACTTATGCTGGAACAAATCATGAACTCTCAGAAGGATAATCAGACTGACAGGAATACGTAGGTAAAATTTATAATACCAGTATACAAAAATTACAATTTAGACATATACAAATTACACACATATGTGCAATGTAAATTCAGCATAACAGGACTGTAATTTCAATGCTTCATTATAAACTGTGCAGCAACATGAAGAGATGCAAGGATCATTAACAAAGATGATACTTGGAAATGATAGGAATGAGGTAAAACTATATTATATATGCTTGTCAAACTAGTTATGTTATATTATAAATGGTAACCATTCTCATTATCAAACAAATAAAACAGAATATGAGCCTTGAAGATCTAGATGAAATCTTTGGACCACAAACTGACTGGTCAATATCAGAGTCAAGAATGTCATCTGAGGTAGATACAAACAGCTGAGCCAATTTGATTATATTTATAAGCAATACAAATATGTACTAGCATCAAAATAAAACTTATCTTTGCAAAAATAGGATGGAGAAATGGCAATCGTCGTTGATGATGATGGAGCAACAACAAGCATAGCTAATAATGATAGATCTGAAATTCAACAATACCATTGGCAAACTAATGTATTCAATAACATGGACATTGAGGAGGTACCTAAAAATGATCTTTTCAACTATTTCAGTCCACACTGAAAAAAAATATTTGTATTATAAATGGCATTACTCAGAAACTAAGACTGCTGCTAATATATTTATAAGTGCAGCATGAAAATCAAGATGATCAACCAACAATGGGAGAAAATGACTTGAGGATCATAGCAATAGAACCAATAAGTTCAGATATTACATCAGCTACAACAGATGATAATGAGCATGTAAATGGTAGCCAGGAACTGACGAAGGAAGAGATTGAACAATTCATAAAAAATGAGTAGGTTGCAGCATCTGAAGGCAACAATGCACCAATCAACAGCAAGTACACCCCACAACTATCGATGGAATTTAAGACTAGGCATGATGCTCACCATTTCTTCAACTTCTATGCGCTCCTAGCCGGATTTCAAGTTGCCATAACACATACAACAAGAACTCAAAGTAAGAAGAGAAATAATGAAATAGTCAAAGTGACAATGAGATGCAATCGTCAAGGAAAAGAAAAGGAACAAAAGTCTTTAGAGTAAGAAGAAGCTGAAGTAGACAAGGATGTTGAAAAGAAACCGGTAAGAAGGAAACAAATGTTCAGCAGAAGTCAGATTGTCCTTGTGTTATGATGGTGAAAAAAGGAGCTGTATGGAAGATTAAAACTCTTAATTTGGAGCATAATCACAAGTTATGCCCTGGAGACAAGGATCAGCTATTTTCTAGTTACAATTATATGACAGAAATGGAAAATGATTTATCAAGACTCTAAACGATAACAATATCCCGACTAGGAAGATGGTTTCTATTCTATCGTATCTGAGAGGGGGGCTTATAGCTCTACTGATGAAAAAGAAAGATATCAGCGACTATAGGACAAAGCTGAACAGAGAAGTTAAAGGATCAGATATGACACAAGTGCTGGATTATTTTAGAAAGAAACAAATTGAGGATCCGTCTTTCTTTTACAAGTTTGATTTAGATGAGGACAAGAGGGTGAGAAACTTGTTCTAGATAGACTGTTCTTCTATGAAATATTATGCAGATTATGGAGAATGTGTAAGTTTTGACACGACATATATGACCAACCGATACAACTTACCTTTTGCACCATTTGTTGGAATCACAGGACATGGGCAAAGTTGCCTTTTTCGGATGTGCTTTCCTGCATGATGAGATAGTGGACACTTTTAAGTGGGTATTTCAAACTTTCCTTGAAGCAATGGGAGGAAAACACCCTCAAGCGATCATCATAGACCAAGACATGGCGATGAAATCAATAATAGAGCAAGTCTTCATAAACACAAAGCACAGAAATTGCTTGTTCCACATAAAGACCAAATGCTACAATAAGAATGTCAAGGTCTTTGCAGCAAACGAAGGACTATATGAAGACTTCGAAGATATAGTGAACAATAGTCTAACAGTGGAAGAATATGAGCGACTTTGGAAGAGAATGATTGAGGAAAGAAACCTTCAATGGAATCACTACATTTATAAAATGTGGGAATGAGGGAAAGATTTATCCCGGTCTACTACAAAAATGATTTCTTCCCTTTCATACAAACCACATCTAGGAGTGAGACAACAAATGCTAGGTTCAAAGAGAATGTAGGGCCAACCTATAGGATCATTTGCTTTCTGAAAGAGTACAATCGAATTGTTGATACCATAAATCGAGTAGAAAGGCTGGAGGACAGCTATAGCAAGCAGAAAAGGCCAAAGGAACTTATATTTGGCTACAGAATAGAGCAGCAGGCACAACAGCTATACAACAGAAACATATTCAAAAAGTTCTAGCTACAACTGAAGGTAACATCAAAGCTGAACTACAGGGAAACCGAAGATGGGAAAACATTTGAGGTGTGGCAAAAAAGTAACCAGATTCAGGAGGTTCATAGGTTCAGGAGATACACAGTAAACACTGACCTAACAGAAGGCGAAAAAGAATTTACTTGCATATGTGCAAAATTCAGCAAAGATGGGATACTCTGCTCTCATATCCTGAAAATAGTCATTGAAAAGGAAATCAGCACAATTCTAGACAAATACTTCTTAGACAAGTGGAGAAAAAAGGATATGATGGTACATGTTGAAAGATAAGAAGAAGAAACAGTTGCAACAAGCTCATTGTTGAGATTCAACATATTATCCAGGAAGTCAACAATACTGAATTCAAAAGGATCAAAAATTGAGGAAGCCATGGAATACCTTATGGCAGAATTCGACAAGATGGAAATCAATTTTGATAGAATGTTATCTGCTCAGCAAACAGGTGAAGCACAAAATGACCAGTAAGGAAATGAAGAAGGAGAAACTATAGCAGCACAAGCTAGAGATCCACAGACTGAAATAGATGATCCAGAAAGAATTCAGAGAAAGGGAAGGCCACCTAAACCTGTCAGAATGAAGACACATATAGAAGAAATAAAGAAGAAACTGGTGGCAGTAGAAAAGAAGAAAAATAAGAAAACAAATGACACAGACAGTGCAGGTAAAAAATTTGATTACATACAAATAGAATTTTAGTATATACAAATAGAATTTGAATCCAAATGCAAAAATTCTTATTTATGTGAACTAATAATGTTTTGTAGGCTCCCCGGTGAAGCCAAAAAGAAAGAAGAGGAAGGAAACATCAAATGGTAGCATTGATCACCGAGCAACAGAACACTAAGGACATGGTAATCAAAGATGATCAATAGAAGGAAAGCGAAATTTATCAATCAGAAGGAGGGATGCAATCAAATTTAGTGGCCAATTAATTTATGTAATTTGTTTAATGAACAGGATGTTACATTCTTAAATTAAATTATGCCCAGAACTACAATTGCATATGCTGAGAACGAAAATTGCAGTGCCCAGTAGCTGCAAATTACAGTGTTGGTGATTGCAATTATGTAACCAAATGTTTTATTTGTCTGGTTTTGATCAACAATAGATTTTATTAGTAATAGAGCACTTGAAAATTCAGTAGTATGTTGTGTATGCATCTTATTTCTATAGTTGTGCACTAGAGTTAAATTTGCACTGAATCTAGTATGGTTTACCAATACAAGCAGAGGTGGGACAATAGAAGGAGGTCCATGAACCTCAACAGCTTCATATGTCAACTTGAAAAACAACACGCTCACCTAAAATTTTGCAACGGTCTCAGGTGTCCTTAAGAGGCCACCTGAATTCCCTCGCTGGAACATGTAGGAGGTGGTGAAGTAGGAGAATGTCAAGCTTAAGTGATAGCCCCTTTTGATGCCCCAGAAGGTGAGCTCCAAAGCAGAAGCAGCTGTGAGCATGCATGGTAGCTTGCAGAACAACTGTGCATGTTGACAAAATACACAGGTTCAAACATTTATACATAAAAAGAATGTTGAAAGTCAAATTACAAATTTACAGCCAGTCAGCCATGATACTCAAATTCAAGAACAGAGCAGGTACTGTGAGGAGTGTCAGTATGTGCCTTACTAGTGATTTCTTTTGTTCAACACTGAAACTGTAACCAAAGTCAGAAACAGGACTGTACATTTCTAGGGATAGAGAAGAAAATCATGAAGCCTGCAGATATCTGAACTACTCTCCAGCTGCCAACATGTGTCAAAGCAAGCAAACCAGCATTTTCACTGCAAATATCAAAACAAATGATTAGAGAAAAGTAGTACCCCAAGCAATCAGTGCTAGTTTCACTAGATAGCTACATTACACTTACACTGAGAAACCACAATTGAACATCATTTTTTAATGTCATTGAGAAACCAATCATCATTTTTTAATGTCATTGAGAAACCACAATCCATCATCAGCCCTATCATCCAGAGCAAGGGTGTGTTAGCACAAATCACAAGAGACAATTTTTTTCTATGAAATGACAAGGACAAAAAATTGGTGTGTGCTGGCACAAATCACAAAAAAACAAACTTCAATATGTGTTAGCACAAATCACATTAAACAAATTTTTTCTATGTAAGGACAAGGACAAAAATGAGATGTGCGTTGGCAAAAATCAGAATTATCAAAGTTCATGAAGTGTTAGCACAAATCACAAGAGATAATTTTTTTTCTATGAAAGGACAAGGACAAAAACTTGGTGTATGTTGGCATAAATCACAAAAAACATATTTCAACATGTTTTAGCTATTACATGATTGAGAGCAGCCCCAACTAGTAACAATTGTCCTTCCACTACCATGGCTGCACCAAAAGCAAAATCAGCTAAAAATGCCAATTTACAATGGCATAGTGTTCTCCAGAAGGGCTGATTGCAGCTAGAGGAACAGGAGCAGCTGGATCTTCAGCAGTCTCAGAATAATCAGTAAAAGGTAAAGACTCCATATGGACAAGGTCCTAATCAAAAAATACTACCATATTAGTTACAGAAAAGAGACAAAAGAGAACACAAGATATGTCACAATACAAAATTAATCTAATCTAATAAACAAGCTTACAGTTTCAACATTGTCATTTCTTTCGGTCTGAACAGTTTCCTGATTGCTCACATTACCGCCTCCACCAAATGGATTAGACCTCATCCGGTCAACAAACATCCAACCCTCTGATGTAGGGCAAAATTGGAAGTAGAAGCTGCTCTCGGATTGAACCTATCAAAGAGTGAAAGTAAATCAGGTGTTAGTACAATAAGATAAATTACAAGAAACTCTTTTTTTTGTTCTATCAAATAATCAATGACAGAGCACCAGCATATAGACTTCAAACAAAAAAACCAGAAAATACAAAACTCACATTTAGTTGGACATTCTGATGTGTAGTTGCTGCTTTAGAAGGTAACACTCGAGCTTCTCTCTAAAGATTATCGTCTAAAGTACAAGCCGTACCAGATACTGGACCGACAGGACGCCTCAGTTTAGGATCTTCAACATAATTTCCTAAATCATCCTCATCATCAAACATTCTAAAAGATGGCATGCTAGGACTATTAAAGTAGGGAGCCTTATTCTTCATACAAGGTTTGTCAATAGATGCTTTCCCTGCTTTATTAAATACTAAATTGGTAAAGAAGGTTCAAACTTACAGGTGACAAAGAATAGATATTGCACATGTCAAATACCATAATTGCAGTATTTCAAAAGTGCAAACTGCTAATAAATGTGCAATCTAGAAATAGGTACTAACCAATACGATCCAAAGCAAGAGCTGTATTTTCAGCCAGTTGAGTTTCTTTTGAATGGCAGGGAATAGCTTTTGGGTCTGAAAACATTGTCTTTGCACTAGAAGCAGTTTGGACATTTTTCAATGCATCTAATTTCACATTGTCCTTGGACTAAAAACAAATAGGAAAAATGGCTATCAACTAACACATGATCAGAACAGGGTTGAATTAGTGAAAACTACCGAACTTGCAACCTTTTTTAAAGCATTTCTTTTCAAAAAGAACATAAACAAGCCACATAGTAGAAAAATCAATATTCTTAATACTATAAAATATCACCCCAAAAGTTACAACTATGCAAAAACAACATACTCCCAGAATACAATTCTCAGCGACCAAATACCGGGGTACCCAAAGAGGAGGAGCTGATAACCATCAAACGTTGATGCTTCTGAACAGGCAAGAACGTGACTACACCTCTTGCCCAATGACCGAGGGTTAACTCCGTCCCGTCCAACCCCCAAAGGTTGGCTCCGCCTCACCCGACGTCTGAGGGTAGACTCCGCCTCGCCTGACCCTCGGGGCTGGCTCCGCCTCGCCCAACGTCTGAGGGCAGACTCCACCCCGTCTGACCCTCGGGGGCTGGCTCTGCCTCACCCGACGTCTGAGGCCAGACTTCGCCTCGCCTGATGTTCGGGGGCTAGCTCTGCTTCGCCTGACGACTGCGCGCTGCTCCTTCATAACTATGCGCGCAGATAAGAAGGGGCACTCAAGTCAACCGCAATACCGAGGACCATACCCTACACGCCTGTAGGAAAGTACCATCAGGATATGACAAGATGGGCGCTTTAAGCCCTTCCAGGCATGTCAAAAGCCGAAACAGTGTTGTGGGCGCCGACATTTGTCTTACAGTGTTATGGGCGCTGGCATTTGCCCTCGGACACGGATCCTGACGAAAGCATACGATAACCACTATGGTCTAGGAGGAAACTCACATCATTTATAGTAATAGATGTGGGGTCACTAAGCCGTCTGCTCCCTGTAGGGCCATGGTTCAGCAACCTGGTCCATCGCGCCGTCCACCAGGGCAGGATGGGATGTGACCACTTGCTGACAAAGCCAGAGCACGGCTCCATCAGGATCAGCGGATAGACGCCTAGCATGGAGCTATCCCTGGCACCGTCTGCTGTGTCAGGAGGGCTCGCTCAGAGGAAAAGGAAGACCTGGCACCTTCGAAGGACCTTTTTTGCCTCTAGTTTTTCTTCTTTCTCCCATCTGTAATCCCTGCTTCCCCTTGGTCTATAAAAGGGAAGGCAGGGCACCCCACTAAGGGGATGACTTGACTCAACACACAACACATCACACATAGCTGAGCAGCGACCAAGCTCTCAGCACCCATTCGACCTTTCCATCAGAGACTTGGGATCTTTCCCTCTCTCGCCCGTTTGTAACCCCTCCTACAAACCTTTCAGTGCTAATAACACGAGCAGCAGCCGCAAACTGGACATAGGGACATTCTGCCCAAACCAGTATAAACATTGTGTCTTTTAGCACACCATCCGGGCCCAACGCATAATAATACAAATTTACTCATTGGTGTTTACTCGAAACACCGATAGTTGGCGCGGTAGGTAGGGGGCTTTGCGCGTTCCGACATTAACATTAGGCCACGGATGGCTAGCCATGATATCAGTTGGGTCCCAGGCACACATGTGCGTTTCGGGGACCTTGACTTCATCATCACGGTGGAAGGAGAGTTGGCGTTGGCTCACGCCACCATCCAACCTCTCCCTTCCATCAGCCTTGACTTCAGGAGGCTTGAGCACCAGCTCGGCTCCTTCCTAGGACCCCAGCCATCCAGGGAAGACCCGTGCTGCCTCGCTTTCTCTAGCACCAACGTCATGGCGTGGCTCGTCGGAGGGGAATCCCTCTCTCCAGAACACCTCATATGGAGCACCCTGAAAGTGCTTCCGTTCGGTCTCCGCAACACTACGGCGACCGTTAGCCACCTGGTGGCGCAATGCATGTTCCCGCCTCCCACGAACGATGAATTCATAGGGGTGATCAAACACATCATGGAATCTTTTCATGACCTCCTGGCAGAGAAGCCAGAGACAATCTCTAGCTCTGACTCTAGCAGGGGAAGCCATCATCCCTCTCGGGAATGTTTCATGATGGGTGTCCCCGAGGACACGTCGAAAGCATTAGTGAGGAGGAGGCTACCCCGGCGAGCAACACTCGGTGATGAGGCCAAGGGGGAGACAGTGGCACCCACCTCGCATGCGGGTGGAGCAGCTAAAAGCTCGACACAAGAGATAGAGGATGCGTGGCTCTAGCTTGAGCAGGAATGCACAGAGCTTGATCGACAAATCGAGCACCGCGGAGACGGCGGACGCGCATGCACCATGGCCCATGACTTGAACCGAAGGATAATTGCCAACGATGAAGCCCTTCCTCGCTTTGCCCGAGCAAGCAGAACATCGCCACTGTGGCAACCCTGCTCCATGGTCTTCTAGAGGCCACAACGCCCGAGGATCATTGGGCCTACCATGACATTCTCATGCTGCTCGAGCATGCGGCGGCGCAGCAGGCCAAAAGCTCATTGTCTCAATGACGCAAGCTTGACGCCAGCCAGTGCATGCCCTCAGAATGCCCCGGCAAGGACGCGTCGGTCCACCAGGAGCCACAAGGAAGCAAACAACGCACCATGGTCTTGGTGCGTCAGCGTCTTGGCCACAACCGTGACGCACGTAGCACCCTCGATGCCCGTAGACGCGCCTACAATGATTTGAGAGAGGGAGCCAGACGTGGCTGTCACCCTCACCGTGGCGGACGCTATGACAGCGGCAAGGACCAAAGCCCGAGCCCTAGCCAGGCGGAGCCTCAGGCCTTCGGCCGACACATCCTCAATGCTGCCTTCCCGCCAAGGTACCAACCTCCAACCAATATCCCAAAGTACTCTAGGGAAACAAACCCTAGACTATGGCTCGAAGACTATTAGCTTGCCTACCAAGCCGGTGGTGTGGATAATGATGACTTCATTATCCATAACCTTCCACTGTTCTTGGCCGATTCGGCACGAGCATGGTTGGAACACCTATCGTCCAACGGAATCTAGAGTTGGGCAGATCTGAAGGAGATCTTTGTGGGGAACATCCACGGCACATACAAGCGCCCTAGGAACCCATGGGACCTCAACAACTACCGATGGAAGGCCGATGAAAACCTCCGTGGGTACATCCGGTGTTTCTCCCAGTAGTGCAATGAGCTCCCTAACATCGCCGACGCCGATGTTATAGGAGATTTCCTGTCTAGGACCACCTGTGAGTCTTTAGTTAATAAGCTGGGATGCAAGGCCCCGCAAACCACCAAGGAACTCCTGGACATCATCACCAGCCACGTCTCTAGAGAAGAAGAGGTTGGAGCGATCTTCGATCGTCTTGAAGGCAAGGCAAGGCGGGACGAGGATGCCAGCGAAGGCACCTCCAATCATTCCGCCAAAAAGAAGAACAAGAAGCAATAGCGCGAGGGCTCGCTCATGGCCGCCGCTGATCGGAGAGGTGGTCAGAAGCTCGCGGAGGGCACTCCAAACCATTTTGAAAAATTACTTGAGGGGCCATGCCCGAACCATGCCTTCCTGGTCAAATATCTATACAAGGACTACAGCCTCATGAGGTGGTTCTTGTTTGGAGGCTCCAACAAATGAGAGCACGGGAAGGACCCTGACCCCACCACGGATGACATCGAGGGGAAGGATGGTGGCTTTCCAACACCGGACGGCTACCTCATGATCTTTGGAGGATCGGTGGCCTATGACTCCAAACGCCATCAGAAGGTTCATGCCATGAGGTCTATACGACCGAACCAGCCACACCTGCCTTCCTCTAGTGGTCAGAGTCTGCCATAACCTTCAATCGGACTGACCACCCAGAGAGCGTCCCGCATCCAGGGAGATATTTGCTCGTGGTCGACCCGATCATTGGCATGAAGCGGCTCACCAAAATACTGATGGATGGAGGCAGTGGCCTCAACATCATGTATGCCAAGACGCTCAATGAAATGGGCATTGACTGGACATGCGTCCGCCCAACCGGAGCACCTTTCCACGGCATCGTGCCCAGAAAGCAGGCCATGCCACTTGGGCAGATGCAATTTGCCCGTTACCTTCGAGGATCATCCAATTATAGGACAGAAACCCTATCCTTTGAGTGGTCGGATTCCCCAGAACAACCTACCATGCCATCATGGGACGTCCATGGCATACGCGAAGTTCATGGCTGTCCCCAACTATACCTACCTCAAGCTAAAGATACCAGGCCCTAGCAGGGTCATCACCATCGGCACCTCCTTCCAACATTGCCTATGAGTGTGAGGTCGCAGTGCTGCGATCATGCCGCAGCAATCGTCTCCTCCAGAGAGCTCACCGCCATCAAGAAGGAGGTCACTAAAGAAGTGCCAGACCCCAAGAAGTCGACCGGGTCTTTTGAGCCTACGGAGGGCTCTAAAGAGGTCCTCATAGATCCCGGCAGCCCCGACTGGCAAGGTAGTGCTCATTGGCACCGTGCTTTCCTCTAAATAGGAAACTGCACTCGTAGACTTCCTCTGCGCCAACAAAGATATCTTTGCGTGGAAACCCTCGGACATGCCAGGCATCCTGAGGGAGGGAAGTCACCAAGCACACCTTGAAGATCCATTCAGGCTCCAAGCCAGTGAAACAGCACCTGCATTGCTTTGATGAGGGGAAATGCATGACCATCAGCGAAGAGATCACGAAGCTTTTGGCGGCTGGATTCATCAAGGAAGTGCACCACCCAGAGTGGTGGCCAATCCCGTTCTTGTATGAAAAAAGGGTGGGAAATGAAGGATGTGTGTGACTATATGGGTCTCAACAAAGCATGCCCAAAGGATCCATTTCCTATGCCACGCATAGACCAGATAGTTGATTCTACCTCGGGGTGCGAAAACCCTCTGCTTCCTTGATGCGTACTCCGGGTACTATCAAATTACGATGAAAGAGTCCGACCAGCTTGTGACATTTTTATCACCCCCTTCGGATCATTCTGCTACGTCGTAATGCCGTTTAGTCTGAAGAACGCTAGCCTATATACCAGCGTTGTATGCTCAGGAGCTTCAGGGACCTCATCGGGCGAACTGTTGAGGCCTATGTTGATGACATCGTTGTCAAAACCAAACAGGCCGACCATCTCGTCGCAGATCTTGAGTAGACCTTTACAAAACTCCAAGCGAACGGCATCAAACTCAATCCCGTGACATCGAAGCCAACCTAGAGAAGATCTCAGCCATCACAATGATGGGCCCAATTCAGAACATAAAGGGGGTATAGCGGGTTATGGGGTGCCTCGCCACGCTCAACCGCTTCATCTCATGCTCAGCAAACAAGGTCTCCCCCTTTATCGACTTCTAAAGAAGGCCAATCACTTCAAATGGACATTTGAGGCCTAGGAAGCACTTGACATGGTTAAGCAGCTTCTAACGAAGGCCCGATCCAGGTTCCTCCTGCTGAGGGGAGAACCACTTCTGCTCTACATCATGGCAACCACACAAGTGGTCAGCGCCGCCCTAGTGATGGAGCAAGAAGAAGGGGCATGCCCTCAAAGTACAACGCCCTGTGTACTTCATCCGCAAGGTACTCTGTCGACTCAAATACCTCGCTACCCCCCAAATCCAGAAGCTTCTATTACGCTGTCCTTATCACTAAGAGGAAGCTACGTCACTACTTCGAGTCACATCATTGACAGTTCGTGACGTCCTTACCCCTTGGCGAGGTTGTCTAGAAACCAGGATGCCACGGGAAGAACCACAAATGGGCCACTCGAGCTGATGGGTCAGGGCATTGCCTATGCCTCCCGAAGGCCATAAGTCCAGGTGTTGGCTGATTGCATCGGGAGTGGACCGAGTCCAAATGCCACCAGCGGTCGCGATCAAGAATACTGGACATGTACTTTGATGGATCGCTAATGAAGAAGGGCAACACGTGCAGGACTAGCTCTTTGAGTCACCCCTTGGTGTACGCATGAGGTACATGGTCCGTCTCCATTTCCCCTTCCTCCAACAACGTGGCCGAATATGAGGCGCCTCAGCAAAGGCATACAGCGTGGCCATCGAGTTGGGCATCCGACGCCTCGATGTTGAGGAGATTCCTAGCTGGTCGTCAACTAGGTCATGAAGGAGTCAAGTTGATATGACGCCAAGATGGCCGTGTACTGCTAAGAAGTCTGCTGGTTGGAGGACAAGTTCGATGGCCTAGAGCTCAATCACATCCTGAGGTGTCTGAACGATGGTAGCTGACGCGCTTGCAAAGTGCATCTGCCGAGAGCCGGTGCCAACGGGCGTCTTCGCCAGTGACTAGCACAAGCCCATGGTTCGCTATGAGGAGTCAGAACAGGGCGATGATGATCTATCCAATCCTGTCTCAGGGGCTAAACAATCGTCGGCTACATCCAGCTCCAAAGTCATGGAGCTCGAAGAGGATCTAGCGATAGAGCCTGACCCTTTGGTTGAATGGAGAACACTCTACTTTGACTACCTACTCTGTGACACACTGCCGATAGACAGGATGGAGGCCTAATGGCTCGCATGTTGTGCCAAGTCCTTTGTTCTTGTGGAGGGCGAACTCTACAAGCGAGGCCACACCGGGATCCTACAGCGCTGCATCCCCTTCGAACAGGGGAAGCATTTGTTGAGCGATATCTACGGTGGGGTCTATGGTCACCATGCCATGCCTAGAACCCTAGTCAGAAATGCATTCCAACAGGGCTTCTACTGGCCTACCGCGATAGCCTGATGCTGAGCAAATCGTACGCACCTAGGAAGGGTGCCAGTACTATGCTCGGCAGACTCACCTACGGCCCAAGCACTCCAGACGATCCCCATCACCTGGCCATTCATAGTCTGGGGACTCGATCTAGTTGGACCACTCAAAAAGGCACCCGGGGGCTACACCCACTTGCTTGTCACCATTGACAAGTTTACAAAATGGATAGAAGCTTGGCCGATCTCCACGATCAAATCCGAGCAGGCCGTGCTGTTCTTCCTCGACATCGTCCATCGCTTCGAAGTCCCAAACTCCATCATCACGGACAACGGTACACAGTTCACTGGGAAGAAGTTCCTTCAATTTTGCGATGAACATCACATCCGCATCGATTTGGCCTCCGTAGCACACCCCCGAACGAACGGGCAGGTGGAATGCACGAACGGCATGGTCCTACAAGGCCTCAAGCTAGGATCTTCAACTAGTTGAACAAATTCGGCGCACGCTGGGTCGCCGAACTTCCTTCAGTACTCTGGAGCCTGAGGACAACCCCTAGTCGAGCCACCGGCTACACGTCCTTCTTCATGGTCTATGGTTCTGAGGCTGTCCTCCCAACCGACCTCGACTATGGAGCGCCAAGGATCAGGGCATATGACGAATAGGGAACCGAGGCATCCCACGAGGACACCATGGACCAGTTAGACAAAGCTCGCAACATCGCCCTCCTCCGCTCAGCCAAATACCAGCAGGCGTTGCGATGGTACCACAGCCGATGAGTGCAGGGTTGGGCCTTCAACGTCGGGGACCTAGTCCTCTGCCTCATCTAGAGCAAAAATGATTGGCACAAGCTCGGACCATATGTCATCATAGAGGTACTCCGGCCAGGTGCCTACAAGCTAAAAACCATCGACGGCGAGGTCTTCACTAATGCCTAGAACATCGAGCAGCTACATCGCTTTTACCCCTAATAAATGCACACTTTTTACTTATCAGTTTCGTTATCAAAACTCCCCGATCCTTTGTGACATCTGATCCCAGCAAACACCAAGGGGTTGGGCCTCACTCGGGGGCTAATATAAGTACATTTATTATGCAAAAATTCTCTATGTTTGAGCTCTTTACGTTAAGTCCTAGGAGCTGGGTTTTTGGGAACAAGCTCTGAGTAAAACTGGGAAGACTGTGAGAAACCTATGCCCCAGCAGCTACGACGCCATTGCTCACTGGCATGATCAGAGCTAGCTCACCCACACTCCTAGCCTTTATGACCTCAACTATGGGAAGGGTCGGAATACACTAAAACCTCTTTTACAAAAAGAGGGAGAAGAGCTAAAAAACCATTTGCTATAACAAAGAGCTCGTCCATTTCTGCACAAATTCGATGCTTGGCTTATCTACCTAACTAAATTCTTGCGCGAGATGTTCTCATCCTCTATTTCCTCAGGGAAATCTTGTCTCAACAGGTAACATGAGTCGATCGTACGGCTTGACCACTAACGAGAAATGGATAAGGAGCAAGCAGGGTCACGCTCATATCAGGGGGAGGCTTTTCTGAACCCATCACTCTTACCATCGAAGGTAAAACCGGTGCCTAGGTCGATCGGACGGTTCAACACCACTGCCGAAAGATAAGCATTCCTCACTTGCTTACTTTACGTATTAATTCCATTACCGAGCCTCTGACCCAGCGACGGTAGGGGTCGGGAATTGCTCGGGGGCTGGCGAGGGTGTCTATTCGCTAGACATTCTCTTTGCCCAGCCCCTCCTTACATTTAAAAACTAGAGGCATGGTGTGCGGGCGCAAACTTTGAGTAGGCCTAGTCAGACCGCTAGGACCCTATGCCCCAGCGGCTATGGCATTTTGGTCCACCAGCGTGATTAGAGTCCTTGTCTCTGCACTCCAAACCTTAACTCCACCTTCTCGGAAAGGACTTGGAGGGGCCTACCTACAGAATCTCCATCAAGGAGAGGCTATTAGGTCACCCAAATCAATCGAACAACTTGGGCCACTGCCGAATGACAGATACAGAAGAGTGGGAGGCTCATGCAGGTTACACCAGTTCTGTCATGAACGTCGGACCTAGACCACCGCACGGACATATCCGGTAAGAACTCCCAGAACCCATCAATCGTGCCATCAAGGTAACATTACCGACCCCCGCTATTTCTTCATATAATCATTCAGACACTTGTTTCATACACCCAAGCATCGCATATGCAATTGCTGCATGACAACGCTTCGTGTCGTGTCACGAAATGGTAGTCGTCTCATTCGATATGAGCGACAACTGACCGAGGTTCGAAGGCCAGCCCATGAAGCGCTCGAGGCCGCCTCATGTCTAATAGAGCCAGGGGAGAAAAACCAAGATGAGCCCCAGCAGCCTTGCCCACCCCGCTCAAAAGCGGACAGGGACATCTCGAGCTTTCTCATTCGATTCTAACTCAAGCCAAGCCCACAGAATGTCCATCGAGGAGAGGCAACAGGGCCACCCTAAGCCTATCGAACATCTCGGGCATCTGCTGGGAGGTCGGGTTAAGAAGTAGTGGAATGCCACATGAGGGCTCTCCGACCCCGTCAGCGGATGACGGACTAGATTCCACTCAAACATGCCCGTTAGCGGCCTCATTGAGATGACACATTCGAGCCATCGAGGCAAGTGTCGTTAGCTCAGCCCCTCCAGTTGCGGAAACCAAGGATAGGGGTGACACATGAAAACACGGCCGACCCCTATCGAACCCAAGGGGCTACAGGGGCTCAGCCGCCTGATACTAGATCGAGAGACTGAGGTTCAACCCAAACCTCCAACTGAGCCCATAGACTCCCTATTGAGGGGGAATCTGTTGGAAGGTGGGTTAAGAAGGCAAATGAATGCCCCCCGAGGGCTTTGCCTGACCCCATTACAAGTGATGGGACCAAATTCTATTCGAACATGCTCGTTAGCGAGCTCATCGAGCGTGTCACTCGAGCCATCAAGGCAAATGACGTTAACTCAACCCCTCCTATTGTGGAAACTACGGATGGGGCGACCGTCACGAAAAATGAGCCGACCCTTGACCAAATCCCCGCCACGTGCGGGGGCTCAAGGAAGGTTGGACTTACAATGGAGACCTAATGCACGGATCGTAGAATGATAGCTAAGATCCTAGGTAGAGGGTACTGTGCGAATACAAGAGATGCATTCTCCTAAGTTTCGCTGTCCTTCCCTCAATTTTCAGTGACATCCCAACCCCAGTAGCGGCAAAGGGGCGGATCTCACTCGGGGGCTGATAAAGGTATAAGTATACCTTTTCTGAAATAGTCACCGCATCATACCTCTTCTTCACACTAAGCCTAGTGGCAAGGTTTGTGGAAACGAATGATTAATCAGGCCTGGTTGAACTACAAAACACCTACTGCCTCGGCGGCTATGGTGTCTTTGCTCACCGAGCACGATCGAAGCTTTCCCCTTACACCTTGGGCCCTATGGTTTTTAACAGAATGGAAGGGTCAGAATACGTGAGCCTTCTCTTATCGCATACAAAAAGGGAAGGAACAATTCAATCAAACAAAACAAAATAACAAAGTTATAATTTGTTCTTATGATACGTAAGGATTGGCAATTGTCTAGAGTAGCAATGACACTTATCCCAAGATCACCCAACTAATTGACTAACTATCCCCTCTAGGGGAGAACTATCTCTTCAACTTTATCCACCATGGTTCAGCGTGACAGGAGCCATCGCCTGTCTCTATTCAGTCTAGCTCGGAGGCTTCATAGCTAGGCAATGAAGCCAAGGCTCATTGTCTCCAGTCAATACTGTCGGCATAGTGGGAGCGGGCGATGTGGATGGCCTTGGTGATCCGAAGCAAAGAGCCTCCCTCTCAGTAGCCGCACCCACGCTGTGATATCTATGGCACGGGCCGCAAGCGAGCTGGTGCCCTTTGACCGCGCCACCTCCAGGTCATCGAAGACCACCCCAATGGTAGCGCATAGGAGATCATGCTCATCGCTCTCCGCCTAAAGGATCCTCCATGCCTCGGCAAGCTCTGTGACTAGCCTAGCAGAGACGCTCTTGGCCTCTAGCCTCTAGGTTGTCGCGGTTCCGAGCTTGGCCTAGAGAGAGCTGATCCTCTGCTGCACCTCGTCGTGTTCTTAGACGGCCTGGTCATGCTCCCCGTGGGCCACGCTGTGCTCTGAGTGAAGCCTCTCCGTAGTCTAACATAGCTCATCTCATTCCCTGTGTAGCCGGGCAACTGCCTCAGCGTCTAGGTTTGCCTTCTGCTGTAGGGCCGTAGACCTCCTCTCGGCTCCCAGTTTGAGCTCCCGCTCCCTCTCCACCTCGGCCAGGAGGTCGAGGATCCACTGGCAAGCCTCGACGCCCCTCTAGACCAGCTCGTTCCGCTCCTTTTGGACTCTGGTAGACTCCTCCTTGTCCTGCTATGCCCTCGCTGACAAATCCTAGAACGCCTTCTCGGCATCCTCCGTGTCTCGACATGCCTCGGCCCCCCACTGCCGGAGACCGGCCACATCCTCAGCCAGGGGAGTCAGCTCGGCCACCCTCTGTTGGGCGACAGCAAGCTAGGGGCTCACATCCCTGCACAGCTAGGCCTCTTTGTTGAGGTGGTCCCATTTCTCCTTCTACTCGTGGAGGAACTGGGATTTTTCATGGCTACGAGCGATAAGGGACTGAGAGAATATCAATGTCGAAACACAAAGATACATGAAGAAAGAAGAAAGTGAGAGGAGAGATTAAGTGAATACCTGGCCTGTAGGAATGACGACATCGCACAGAACACCCTTGGCCTAGTTCAGAGCTTCCAGCATGGCCGAGATCCCCTCGTTGAGACTCTCCCGCTCTATGCTCTCAGTAGCATCGTTGAGCAAGAAGAGTATCGATGCCGGGTCTTGCGGATCCATCCACTAGAGCAGTGGCTCCCCCTAGCAGCGAGTGCTGCCCCCCAACCTCAGTGCCAAGGGAGACTCCCCTGGTCCTCTCCACCACCGCACATGCCCCGGGACCCCTCGGCCATGCCCCCTCCATTCGGCCACATGTGGCCATCACTTGGGCCCCGGTGGCATGGATCATGTCATGTCCTTGGGCACCACCAGGCTGTCTGGCTGTGCCTGGCTTGTCATAGTCGTGGCTGCCTCCGTTGCGTCGACAGGGCCTCGACTAGTGCATCGCACCCACATAGTGCGCGCCACAAAGCAGCGGTAGCTCTGTCCGCTCCGACATCGGTAGCGGAATCGCCTCCGTCGCTAGTTGCTCGGCGACCTCCAAGGGCACTCCTACAGCCCCGGTCGCTTGACCCCGCCGAGGGCAGGGCACCACCTGGGTGGGCTGATTGAGGCTGTGAGGCCGACGAAAGCGACATCGAGCGACGGCCGCTGTCTTTCTTGAATGGCAATGCTCTTCTTGGGCGCCAGCGCCAAAGAAGTACCCCATCTTAGGACGCTGCGAGAAACAGAGGACTTCAGTCACACTAAAAATAGAGAAAAACAGAGAAAATAGAGTCAATAACTTACATCGATGCTATCAGGCGGAGGATATGTTTGGGGGACAAACCCCCTAGACCCTACTCTGCCTCCTCGAGACAGGGCCGCTTTGCTCCTACCCCCTACTCCCAGGCCGAGGGGCTCGCCTCCCTTGCGCTTGGGAGCACGGCAGCAGAGCCATCCCCCTAGCTTGGCACCTCAGGCGCGATGGCAGATCCGCTCGCCCCTACTAGCACCTTGGGCGTGGTGGTAGATTCGCCCGCCCCCGCCAGCACCTCAGGTGTGGTGGCAAATCCGCCTGCCCCCACTGATTCCTGAGGCACGATGGCGGGGCCGCTCCCCTCCCCTGGTACCTCGAGCACGACGGCAGATCCGCCTGCCCCTTCTTGTTCTGAGGATGGGCCGACGGTTCGACCCATCTCCACCGGCCTCATAGACTCACTTCCCCATGCATGAAATAGGAAGGGTCCCTACAAGGACGAGTGGATACTTATTAGCATGTCCTCGCTCTCCAGGTCATCCCACTCGGTGTCAGCAACTTCCTCATCATCACTGTCGGTTTCCTCCCCGCGCTCCTACGCACGAAGCTTCTACTGCTTCTTCCTCCTCTACCTCCTTCGTCTTCCTCTGCCACTTGGCCGCAACGCGCATGGCCACCACCACGAATGGGTCCTTCGACAGCGAAGCCAGGTGATCCACAAGGGTGAGTCTCTTCGACTAGCCTTCCTATCTCGATATCAGCATCAAGGGGTTGGGAGTTCAATTAAAAAGGAGGCACGAGGAAAGAAAACTTATGAAGGCAATGTACCCCGGTTTCAGCTGCATTAGGGGGTGCCCCGGCACCGGATACACAAAATCGAGGATAGCACCGGCGTCGTCCCACGGAGACTCCATCGCCTCCTTGATGCGTTGTGCCACTTCAGAAGGGGAGAGAGCTCCCTCGGCAAGCGTCGTCCCATCGAGGGACACCCTGGGTGCCATCATGTGTAGGGGAAGTGCGCGCCTCATTAGCAGCACCACCCTCCACATGTGGTAGGCGCTAATGACCCCTGACCCCTTCATGCCCCTCTCCTTGAGGATGCGGATGGCGGTGAGATGGTCCTGGATTTTCTTCTTGTCTTTCTCTAGGACCCCCCACCTCCTCCATGTTTCTGGGACCTATTCGATGAGGCGCCTAGTGAACTCCGGCAAGGGGGCGGCTGCATCGTTCCTAACGTAGAACCAATGTGAATGTCACCCCTTGTTGGAGGTCGACAGACGCATCGGTAGGTACTCATTGACTCGGTTGTTGCGGAGCTAAATGCCGGTGCATCCCATCGGCACGTTCAGCTCCTGCTTCTTCTCCCAATTCTTCAGGAGGGTGATGGTGAAGAAGTACCACCACAGGTCAAAGTGGGGACTAATCCCTAGGAACCCCTCACAAAGGGCGACGAACACCGCAATGTGTTGGATTCCATTGGGATTAAGATGTTGTAGCTCTACATTGTAGTAGTGTAGCAATCCTCGAAGAAACTTGTGGGTAGGGGTGGCGAATCCCCACTCGTGGAAGTGAGCGAAAAACATGACATATTCCTCGGGCGGTAACGACGCGTCCTCATCGCTAGGTAGCCACCACTCCTCAGTGGTGGTCCGCGCGCAAAGAAGACCACGGTGAACAAGGCCCTCCAGGTGCTGGAGGGTGATGTCAGAGCGGCACCATGGCTCCATTAGAGGATTGGAGTGGTGGATGTGAATTCGACGATGGCGAAAACACGTATGCAGGAGGGTTAGGCGATTGGCGGTGGAGGTTGTAGATGCAAAGGCAAGGAGGCAAAGTACGAAACCCTAGGGGCGAACCCTTTTAGTTTTATAGGGGTGACGGATGTGAGGAAGGCAACTGTTTGCCTAGATCTCCGCGCCTGCCATGATTAGTCACAATGTCACGTCGCAGGATTGGCGCACGCAATCCCTATCCTTTCCTTTGAAAAACCCGTCGAACGTTTTGCCTCCCCGGGCGGACCGGGACTCATTATGAGTATGAGGAAAACGAATCAAAAAATGCCTCTACGGCCCATCTGGGCCTAGGAGTCTGACGGTTGGCACATCAATGGGTCCAACAGCTGCCCCAAACACCCTTACTACAAAGGGTGGAAAGAGCTGGGCTCCGAAAAACGGCCAGCACCTAGGCGCACGAGCGCCACGGGTATCTTGGCCCACGATTGAGTCTCAGTCGGGCTGACCTTGGCTGGATCCCCATGGATGGGATACCAGGATCCCAATTGAGCTATCCGGTTAATAACCACCAAACTTCATAGCCATACCCACGAAGGGTCTGAATCACCCCCTAGGCGACTCTATCCGAATCACCCGGCGGCTCGAGGGCTACATCCGACGGGTGCACTCGCGCGCACCCTCTAGCAAGATGAATCACCCCCTAGGCGACTCTGTTCGAATCATCTGGGGGCTCGGGGGCTACACCCATCGGATGCGCTCGCGCGCACCCTCTAGCAAGACAAATCACCCCCTGGGCGATTCTATCCGAATCACCCAGGGGCGCAGGGGCTACTATCAGGGATCAAATACTGGGGTAACCAAAGAGGAGGAGCTGATAACCATCAAACATTGATGCTTCCAAATAGGCAAGAACACGACTACACCTCTTGCCCAATGACCGAGGGTTAACTCCGTCTCGACCGACCCCCAAAGGTTGGCTCTGCCTCACCCAACGTTTGAGGGTAGACTCTGCCTTGCTCAACCCCCGGGGGTTGGCTGCGCCTCTCCTGACATCTGAGGGCAGACTCCGCCCCGCCCGACCCCCGAGGACTGGCTCTGCCTCGCCCGACATCTAAGGGCAGACTCCTCCTCGCCCGACCCCCGAGGACTGGCTCCGCCTCGCTCGACGTTCGGGGCTAGCTCTGCCTCACCCAATGTCTGAGGCAGACTCTGCCTCGCCCGATGTCCGGGCTAGCTCCGCCTCGCCCGACATCCGGGGGCTAGCTCCGCCTCGCTCGATGTCCGAAGGCTGGCTCTGCCTTGCCCGACGTCTGAGGGCAGACTCCGCCTCGCCCGACGTCTGGGCTGGCTCCACCTCGCCCGACGTCCGAGGGCTAGCTCTGCCTCGCCCGACGTCCGAGGGCTGGCTCCGCTTCGCCCGACGACTGCGCGCTGCTCCTTCATAACTACGCGCAAAGATAAGAAGGGGCCCTCAAGTCAACCGCAATACCAAGGACCATACCCTGCATGCCAGTAGGAAAGTACCGTCAGGATATGACAAGACGGGCGCTTTAAGCCCTTCCAGGCATGTCAGAAGCTCGAACAGTGTTGTGGGCGCCGACATTTGTCTTACAGTGTTATGGGCGCCGGCATTTGCCCTCGGGCACGGATCCTAACGGAAGCATACGACAACCACTATGGTCTAGGAGGAAACTCACATCATCTACAATAATGGACGTGGGGTCACTGAACCGTCTGCTCCCCGTAGGGTCACGGTTCAGCACCCTGGTCCGTCGTGCCGCCCGCCGTGGAGGGATGGGACGTGACCACTTGCTGACAAAGCTAGAGCATGGCCCCATCAGGATCAGCAGATAGATGCCTAGCATGGAGTTATCCCTGGCACCGTCTGCCATGTTAGGAGGGCTCGCTCAGAGGAAAAGGAAGACCCGGCACCTTCAAAAGACCTTCTTTGCCTCTAGTTTTTCTTCTTCCTCCCATCTGTAATCCCTGCTTCCCCTTGGTCTATAAAAGGGAAGGCAGGGCACCCCACTAAGGGGACGACTCGACTCAACACACAACACATCACACATAGCTGAGCAGTGACCAAGCTCTTAGCGCCCATTCGACCTTTCCATCAGAGACTTGGGATCTTTCCCTCTCTCGTCCGTTTGTAACCCCTACTATGAATCTTTCAGTGCTAATAACACGAGCAGCAGCCACAAACTGGACGTAGGGACATTCTGCCTGAACCAGTATAAATCTTGTGTCTTTTAGCACACCATCCGGGCCCAACGCACAATAATACAAATTTACTCGTTGGTGTTTACTCGAAACACCGACAACAATAGATCAAAACAATTAGGTAATACCCTCTCAAGGAGCTTATGTACCGAAAGCACTAGTTGCTTATCTGATATATTCCTATGTATTCATAGTTTTGGACTTCTCTTATGGGCTGCTGCTGTTTAATGGGTCATTTTGTCATTTTAGTTAATGGGCTCTTCAGTTGCACGGAAATTATAACAGATTTTCCTCTACGTGGGCCTTCTTTAAAAATCGATTGTTTTAGAGGCAGCCAACAAACGTGTGCTAGCTTGTTTTAAAACACACAGTTTCTTCTCTGTTGGAAATCATGTGTTATGCAGGCAACCAACAACTATGTGCTAGCTTGTGCTAAAACACATGGTTTTTTCTCCGTTACAAATCGTGTGTTTTGCGGCCAGCAAACAACCATGTGCTATCTTTTGCTGAAACACATGGTTTTTGGTTAGACAGACTCTATACAGTGTTAGCATATAAATGTTATGATCGATATGCAAGCATGCCTACTTGCGTAGAATAAATTTAAATAGGTGGACGACCTGGACTGCATGCATGCCGTCAGCCGTGTCAGCCGTGAGGACGGTGATCATGAGGTGACTACTGGGCCTGCTTCTGCGGCGGCGGCGTGTACTTGCTGTAGTTTCTGACGAGATCACGACACACACTCACGTCATAGTTGTGCAAAGCGTGGGTATCTTCTCGTCGTCAATGGTCTCGCTGCTCGTGGGTATATTCTTGTATTTGACAACAGAAATACACCCGTTACATCACCCTCCTCTCTCCTCCATTAAATGCACCCATCCCATCACTCTATTCTCTGGTACTCTCCGGTACTCCACCCGATCAACAGCATGTTGGTTTGGCTGGTTCGTTGTTGGTTCGTGAAGAAGTATTGTCGGTTGGTTTGTGTAAGAGGAAAATACTATTTTGGTTGGAAATTTATGATCGTATAAGCCCAGCCGAACAAGCTGCAAATTCTATGCCATTTCTCTCTGCTCGCTCATGTATTTATATTGTAAGTTACCTTTTATTTCAAATTTTTATATATTAGGCATTGGTTAGATTTCCGTAAAATTCTAATATTTCAATACAACTTAATTTTTCAAAATTCATATGTTTAGATATGTCAACTTTCACAAAATTTAAATATGGCAACACTATTTTCTGCAGATTATTAGACGCGTTTTTTAATCAGGCATATGCTTAGCATACAATGATAAAAATCAAATACAATGATATCCAACAGGACAGGACATGTGTTACAAGAACTTGATACAAAGTTTGACAAGTCAAACTTGCACATGAACATGCTACATGCCTAACAAATCCGACCTCTCTACCCAGTACCCCCTTGCCATTGCCTTGCTCTGATTTCCAAATCAAATGTAATCTTCTTCTGACCCTGAAAGAACACCCGTCATAAGTTTATGCATCCCAAATTTGTTATTCAGATGAATAAATTAAAACTTATTTAGCTAACATTAGCTTTTTAATTATTTGGTAAGCTAAATGCAAAAGGGACAAACGACTCCAAGGTACCAACAGGCTCCAGTCCCAAATCAATGTTATACACTACGTCAAAAAATGTTTTGTAGCAACGGAGCAAATTTTTTGTAGGGGTAGCCGGTGATGGAGCCACCCCTACAGTGGCGTGCTCGGGAGCCCAGAGACCAGCCGCCCCTATAAATAGAACAACAGGGGCGGCTGATGATACGAGCCGCCCCTACAAATGGATCGGATTTGTAGGAGCGGCTCAGTCACCAGCCGCCCCCGGTGTTGCTATTTGTAGGGGCGGCTGGTAATTGAGCCGCCCCTACAAATGCCCTGCGTATAAATACCTGCGATTTATAGGGGCGGCTCAATCACCAGCCGCCCCTACAAATGACCCACATATAAAAAAAACTGCAGCACCTTCTTCTTCCTTGGGTCACTCACTCCAACCCGTGAAAGAAAGGTTGAGAGGCCTTGGGCACCTCCCAAAAATTGCTCTGCTAAGGGGGGAAGGTTTTGGTCTCAAATCCTTTGGTGGAGAGGTTGTAGAAGGTAAGAAAATGCTATTCCACACTTTTTTTAAGTTTTAATGGTTGGTTAGTGAGTAATTAAAGTTTTCCTTTTCTCTCTCTTCTATGGTGCTTGAGCTACTTATGAAGCAAATTAGACCCAAGTTTTCAATGTACTTGGGTAAATTAGGTAGGGGAACAAGATCATACCCTTATTTGGTCCATGTTTCTTGATTTTTGTGAACAATTAGTTAGTTTTATGGATGTTTCATGTGCATGTAGATCTAGATCTAGGGTTTGGTTTTTTATTAATTTTCTTTTTGTAAATTTATGTTTGATAAAATTGGACTAGGGTTTGCATGAAAGATATTGGGTAAAATATAATTGTTGCTAATTGTTGTCTTTGAAATTGTTTATTGTAATCAACAAATATGTATTTTAATTATTTATGGATAAATAGGCCATTAATTAATTTTCCTCTACCATGGTGTGTTTGTATACTTCATGTAATTATATTTGATTTATATTCATATATATCTGAAGTATATACAATTATTCTCAAGTAATAATTAATTTGATTGATTCATTTATATATATATATATATATGAATAAGTAGTCCTTTAATGTTTGTTTTGTTGTTGTTGTAAAAGATGGAGTATAGGAACTCTTAGATGTATGGTTCGTTAAGGTTCAAGGCAGGTTTCCATGAAGAGGTGGATAAATTTATTGAAGCCGTAAAGAAGCATGCAACGACGTTGACAGAGAATAAGGATACAATTATTTGTCCCTGTAAAGATTGCAAGAACCGTATGGCATGGACAGATGTGACTATCATCAGATCACATTTGATTATGCCAGGATTTGTTGAGGACTACACAGTGTGGATTCATCATGGTGAAACGGTTATTGTTAACGACGAGGATGAGGAGGAATACGACAACGAAACCCTAGAATCCCTGTCCCAATATTCAGCAGAGCTTGATGCACGAATGGATCTCGAGTTTGGCAATGAACAAGGTGGTGATGCTAGTGGTTGGGATGGTAACGATGAAGGTGGTGCCAATAATGATGGTGGAGCACGTGTCGAGGATGAAGATGATTTGGAGGACATGATTCGAGCCCTTGGACCAGAGATTTTACTAAAGAGCCCGAAAGGTCTAGAAAATTTGGAAAGGATGACAAAAGCATCGAAGGAGACTGTGTATGGTGTTGAAAAGGGTTGTCCGACACATTAGACATTGCTATGTTTTGTGCTTGAGCTACTCATCCTGAAGGCTAAGTACGGCTGGTCAGACTGTAGTTTTAATGATCTATTACGTCTCCTGTCATGGGTGCTACCACAACCAAACTCAATTCGTGCCAATACATACCAAGCGAGGAAGGTCATAAGTCCATTGACAATGGGGGTTGAAAAAATTTATGCATGCCCCAACCATTGTATACTTTTTCGTGGCGAAATGTTTAAGTCACTAGATAAATGTCCCTGGTGTGGGGCCAGCCGGTACAAGAACAATGACCTTTACGGTGGGGACGAAGCCTCAACGGGGAAAAAGAGGAATAAGAAGGATACAAAAAAGGTGGTACAAGAATCTAAGCCCCCAGAGGACACTCCATTAGGCAACGATGCAAAGCAGAGAAGAATTTCTGCCTTGGTAATGTGGTACCTGCCAGTGACTGACTGCTTGAGACGTATCTTCCTAAACCCTAAAGAAGCCACACTCATGACATGGTGGGATGATGAGCGCAAGGTGGATAATGATAAGATTGCACACACCCGGCTGATTGTAGTCAGTGGCAAAGGTTCGATGAGAAGCACAAAGAATTCAGCGATGACCCAAGGAATGTACGGTTTGGCTTAAGCACCGATGGAATGAATCCCTTCAATGAGAGGATGAGCGACCACATCACTTGGCCTGTGATCTTGACTATGTACAACATCCCAACGTGGTTGTGTCAGAACAGAAAGTACCTTCTTCTCACTATTCTTATTTCTGGCCCTAAACAACCAGGCATTGATATAGACGTGTTCCTCGAGCCTTTGATGAAAGAAATGGAGAGGCTATGGAGGCATGGGGAGCCGATGTACGATGCGTTCCAAAAGAAGGACTTCATATGTAGAGCAATAATATTTGTTACTACCAATGATTACCCCGCGCTGTTTGCTTTGTCTGGACATATCAAAGGGAAGATGGGATGCTTGATTTGCTTGGATGGTACTACATGGGTGTACCTGGATGCATCTAAGAAGATAGTTTACCTAAGGAACCGACGCTTCTTAAAGACAAGTCACAAGTACCATAGCAAATTGTTCTTTAGATTTTATGACAACACCCCAGAGATTGAACCCCCTCCGGAGAGATGTCATAACAGAGAACACGTGTATAGAATGGTTAAAAACATACGCGTCGTCTATGGAAAGAAGAATCCGGATGGGACGAACAGAGATAGAAGCACACCTCCTGTCGAAGGCGTACCTTTCAAGAAACAATCGATCTTCTTTTAGTATCTGCCTTACTGGCCAGACTTGGCGGTCCCCCATGCCATTGATGCTATGCACGTGCAGAAGAATATCTTTGAGAGTCTCATTGCTACCTTGATGGACATGGGCAAGTCAAAGAATGGTCTAAAACCATGGAAAGAAATGGTGCAGCTAAACGTGATGCCACAACTTCACCCGGTATTTGAGGCTAATGAAAATACACTCTGCCCGTGGCGTGCTTCAACCTAACACCAGTCGAGAAGAGAGCTATATGCACTTTCCTAAGGGGGGTCAAAGTCCCAACTGGGTTTTCAGCGAATGTGAAGAAGCTAGTGTCGATGAAGGACTTGTCAATAACACACTGCAAGGCTCACGATTGTCATGTGATGCTGACAGTGTTTCTACCTATTGCAATCAGGGCTATAAAGCCAGAGTTCTTGAAAATGGCCATCACCCGTATGTGCTACTTCTTTTCAAAGATCTCACAGAAGATGATTGGCAAGCAAGAGCTGAGTGACCTACATGAATTTGTGGTGGAGACACAAAACCAACTAGAGATATCTTTACCTCCTGCTTTTTGTTATAGAATGCAGCATCTCATGATTCATATGGTTCATCAGATACAGGCGATGGGCCCTTGCTACTTGCATGAAATGTGGTCCTACGAGCGGTTCATGTCGGTTCTAAGTCGATACATGCATAATCGAGCATACCCAGAGGGCTCCATGATAGAGGGTTATAGTACTGAAGAAGTCATCAAGTGCTGTCAAGAGTGTCTAAAAGTACAGAAAGGGATTGGTAAACTCAATTCTCGTCACAAGGGTAGGCTGGCTGGGAAGGGCACCAGTGGTAGAAAAGTGTTCATCGACCATGATTACAAAGAGGTGAGTCAAGCGCATTACAGTGTTTTGCAGAGTACACAACTGATGCAACCATACATTGATGAACACTTGGCTATCATTATGGTGGAGAGAAATGATCGTTTGGATGATTGGGTCATGAAACAACACAAGCAACAACTAACTACATGGTTGAAGGACCAAAACATACCGCCTGGAGAAACCATAGACTCTATTACCATCAGTAGGATGGCAGAGGGGCCATCGAGACAAGTGACATCTTGGAATGCTTATGACATCAATGGGTATATGTACTATACCCACGCAAATGATAGTAAATATATGAACCAAAACAACGGCGTTTGAATAGAGGCTCTCGATGGATTGGGGCGAAAGATCCAATACTTTGGCATCATTTAAGAGATATGAGAACTTGACTATGGAAGGGATATAACAGCGGCCATGTTTTGATGTCGCTGGATCAAACAACACCAACTGAACGAGATCGGATTGAGAGTCCTGGACCTTGAGAATCTAGGCTACCAAGATGACCCTTGGGTGCTCGCTTCACGTGTCGCACAAGTTTTCTTTATGTCTGACCCACAAAGTAACCTACCTTCGAAGAAGAAGACAAAGCACGTGGTTGCCTCCGGGAAACAGCACATTATCGGAGTTGATAGCATGGACGATGTTGAAGCTTACAATAACTACGATGAGATGCCACTATTCATAGACTTTCCTAAGAAGATCAGTGTTGTGGAAAAGAGTCTGCCCAAAGACATATTGCCATGGGAACGAAAAGGTGTCAAGGGGAAAGTCGTTACAGCGGGCTAGCTAATTATTGAACGTGGAGTGTTTGTGTAAGTGTGTGTTTGTAAGACTTCATTTATGTATGCGTGTGAGACTATATATTTATGTATGTGCATAAGACTATATATTTATCTATGTATGTGAGACTACATTTATGCATGTGTATGAGACTACCCTTTGCAACATCTAGATGAATCTATTTCAATATCCACTCTATTACTACTAAAACTTTATGAAATCACTAAACACTTTATGAAATGAAGAAATGGCCAAAATAAAAGTAGGAGATCTTGACGAGTTATACAACTTTTATATTCATCACCTTTACAAGTGAAATCATTTAGTGGTTGAAAATCAGGTTTAAAGCTATCATTTTCTGAAATTCAAATTTTGTCAAATAAAAACATGACCAAAATAAAAGTTGTAGATAGTGATGTGTTCAACAACTTTTATATTCATTATCTTTACAGGTGAAATCATTTAGTGGTTGAAAATTAGGTTTGAAGCTGTTATTTTCTGAAATTCAAAATTTGAACTGTTCAAATTTTATCAAATAAAAAGATGACCAAAATAAAAGTTGTAGATAGTGATGTGTTCAACAACTTTTATATTCATCACCTTTGCAGCTGAAATCATTTATTGGTTAAAAATCAGGTTTGAAGTTGTCTTTTTCTGAAATTCAAATTTTGAATTGTTTAAAATTAGTGATAAAGATACACTAGACTAAAATGATAGAGCATGATTTTAGAAAATTTTAGGAAAAAACCATCACATTTGGAGTTAGTATGAGGGAGAAAATCTAGTTACAAGTTTCAGCCACAGATTAAAAAGAGAAATCACACTTGTTCATCATTGATCATCGTGAACAGTTATGATTTTTCTTTTTAATCTCTGGGTAAAATTTATAACTAGTCTTTCTCCCTCATACTAACTCCAAATGTGATGATTTTTTTCCTAAAATTTTCTAAAATCATGCCCTATCAAGTTACTGTGTTTATTTGGTCATTCTTTTCGTTTCACAAAGTTTGAACAATTCAAATTTTCAAATTTAAAAAAATAACAAGTTCTAACAAGATTTCGAAACACCAAATGATTTCAGCTGAAAAAGTGATGAATACCAAAGTTGTATAACTCATCAAGATCTACAACTTTTATTTTGGTTATTTCTTCATCTGACAAAGTGATAGTAAACATTGTTCACAAATCAACACGTCTCGTATAGTTTATGAAACTATGAGTGATATGTGGATTTGTGAATAATGTTTACTAACACTTTATTAAATAAAGAAATAACCAAAATAGAAGTTGTAGACAGTGATGAGTTCAACAACTTTTATGTTCATGACTTTTCTAGTTGAAATCATTTAAGGTTTCAAAATCTTGTTTGAAGTTACCATTTATTAAAATTTAAAATTTGAAGTGTTCAAATTTAGTCAAATAAAAAGATGACCAAAATAAAAGTTGTAGATAGTGGTGTGTTCAACAACTTTTATGTTCATGACTTTCTTATTTAAAATCATTTAAGGTTTCAAAATCTTGTTTCAAGTTGTCATTTATTGAAATTCAAAATTTGAACTTTTCAAATTTTATCAAATGAAAAGATGACCAAAATATAAGTTGTACATCTTGATGAGTTCTACAACTTTGATGTTTACAAAATTTTCATTTGAGGTCATTTCATGTGCTAAAATTCTATTAGTTGTTTTGAAATTCAAATTTTCAATTTTTAAAATATTATTTTTGTAAAGAAGAAAATATAGAATTATATCTATATATATAATAAAATTGTTTATATACACATATATTTATATATATAGAATAATCAAAAAACTAATATATAAATTTACATTATGTTCTTTATATATGAATGAATTACAGAATTAGTAATTAAAATAAATTGAAAAATATTTGTAGGGGCGGCTAACTCAAGAACCGCCCCTACAAATCGATTTGTAGGGGCAGCTAACTCAGGAGCCGCCCCTACAAATGAACTCCGGTATATAAACCAAAGCACGCGGGCAGGCAGAAATTTTTCTAAGTTTGGGCGCTATTCTCCTCCACGACGCCGGTAGGCTGCCGCCTCTGTGCCCTACCTCCGCCGCCTCTGTGCCCGACCTCGACCGCCTCCATGCCCAACCTCCATTGCGCCGTACCTCCCCCGATCCACCTCCAACCCCCGGTCCGTCTCCTGCCTTGCACGTCGCCGTTCCCCCCGGTGGCTAGGGTTTCCGCCGTTGTTCCCCTTCCCACGACAGCTAGGGTTTCCGCTGCCAGTGCCCGTGCTCCCTCCCCCCGGTGGCCTTGGTGCCCTAGTGCCCGTGCGCTCTCCCTCCACCAACGGCCTCGGTGCCGGTACGCCACGGCATCCCTACTCCCTCCCCGATGGCTCTGGTACCCGTCGTGCGCTCCGGTGTCCGCTCTCCCTCCGCCGGCCCCAGTGCTAGTGCGCCCCGACGTCCCTGCTCCCTCCCCTGACGGCTCTGGTACCCATTCGCTCTGGTGTCCACCACACTTTTTTGGCTCTGATAGTTTCATGTTTTGTTTTTTGATTTGATTGTTGCGGTGGTAGCCATTGATTTGATTGCTGTGGTTGACATTCATCAAGATTGCAATGTGGTCTTCGGTGTTAATGAATTAAGCCATAAATTGGTAACTTAAGACATGGACCATAAGGAAGTGATTGTTATTGGCACTTTTGAAAATCTAGACAGTACGATAGTTGCTTGTTATGTTTCATATTTCTCAGAATCACCAGTGCTAACAAGCACTGAAAGTGCATGCTCTAGGTATGAGCTACTAGCAGCTTTGTTAGGTTGTAGTAAACTTTGTGAGGTGTTCGGTCTCTGCTTGAGGGGATTTCCATCTTGTGTGTTTGACTAATTAGTACTACAAAGCTTGTTGAGACATTTATATAGTGTATCTTCATGGACATTACGTACACCAAAACTGAATAGCTAGCTAGCTAGGGGAACTAGCAAGCTAATAGTAAGTACATCTGAACATTGGGATCTGGCATATCTTGACTTGCATTGGGATCTTTCCGTGCATGCCATGTTCATTGGCACCTAGCTCTCTCAAAGAGGGCCATGCATGCATGAAATGCAGCACTAGCTAATAGCTGTACTTTGATACTACTAGATTAGTAGCTGTCTGGCCATTTGGCTTTAATTTCATGCTTTGATAGAATATAGAAGACGATCTTGCTAGCTAACGGCTCCATCATTCTTGTTGCATCACGGCCACTGCATTATTTGGTTGGATGAAAAGGGAGAGCAAAAAGGCGTCAATCATATTGTCTCTCTTCTGCTTTTGAATGCTATTTAGTTCGAACAATATATAGCTGACAATTGCATCCTTTCTTTTTCTTTGAAAAGAAAGAGACTAATGGAGTTCGCTCTAGGCGGCAAAATACACTTATGTTACTTAATTAGAACATTGGAACTTTCCTTTATTAATTCATGTTAGATATTTTGTAGATGTTTCAAGCATCATTTCTTCACCCGAATCAGTCCACTAGCAAACTTTCAAGTTCCTGAAATAGAAGTTCCAAATTTTATCAAAATTCCAAGATCGGGTCATGTTACATTCTTCTTCATGATAATGAAATAGAAAATAGAGAAATCTCAGTTTATTGTTGTCTTCCATCAGTGTCACTTTAGTTGGTTTAAAGGCATCACCAGCTTAATTAGTTTAACAGAAATTGATTACTAGCTAGTAGCTAGATATCATATATAATATCAGAAAGATCGGGGAGATGATTCTAGCTGGTTGCTATGATTCTGATCTCACCTATTAATTTCTTTTTTCATGATTCTTTTTCATTTCTTTTGTAGTGCCCCAGCAGGCCAGCACTAGTAGGTAACATTGATATATTTGCAGTGCACTTTCTAGATTACGCATGCATTAGCAAACGTCATGTTAGGAAACGTCACATTAGTAAATTGATGCTTCTGGCAATGCCAATGGTACCTGCTGCACTTCTACCATCTGGTTCGTCCTCCGCTATTGCTTCTTTGGTTCCGTCGGCCGATGATGCAAACTATAGCAATCTGAGGTGGCTGTAGGTATTCTTCCTGTTGGTGCTTTTTTGTCTTCTTGTGTTATCTCATGTCTTTCATCAAACCGTGGGATACGTCCATTCCCAAGCAACTGTTGTAGGCATGCCTACCTGATGGCTGGGATGGACGTGTCCCACGCTTCCATGGGAGCCATGAACTTGCCTCAGCAATTTGTGTTCTTATTTGCCACCTGGGATGATTGCAGTTAGCTTGCAAGATGATCATAAGTTAGTTTGCAGTTAGCTGAGGCCTGCATTTTTTGTGCCTATGATGTCCACCATTTTTTTGACTGAGGCTGATACAATTGTGAGATCCTTTTCATGCCTATGAAGATAACAGTGCCAGTTGAGTAATGGATTATGCACATTGATGACCTTGGACTTGTGGGGTACTAGAGCATTGTTTCTTCTATATTCTGCTTATGCTTCTTAGGGCTGTCATCAAACCATGTGAGACATCCATGCCCAAGCAACAGCTGAGCGGTTGTGATAATCTGATGGCTGGGCTGGATGTCTCTCATGGTTTCATGCATGTCATGATCTTGGTTTTCTACTATCTGTTTGAGGTTTGTTGTTGTCTATGTTTCTTAAGCTCCAAGTTCAAGGTCAAATGAAAAGGCAATTAAATCTGAGGCAAATCGATTGAACTAACCCTCATCTTATCAACTACTGTCTCTACTACTGTCTTACTACTACTATCTATTGTCATATTATTCCTTCCAACTGCTGGCTGCTGTGTTGATCAAATCTGACCTTGTGTTGATCAAAGTTGGCTGCTAGCGATGCACCCCCTTCTCCTTTTTTTTGTTTTGTTTTGGAGGTGGGTAGGTTGGGAGAGGTTTGGGGGTTCGAGGCTTACTCCAATGAACTCCCCCTATGTAGAATTGCGAATTGTTGCCATCACATTTTGATGAGTTTGCTTCTATGGGCAGGGGTGGAGCCTCATGCAAGTGAAACTGGGCACACCTCGGTCAGTCATCGGAAAGAATTTTCAATGCCCAAACATGCATACCTCATTATTTAGCACCAAAGTCGGCAAAGCTTATTCATCTCATCTCCTAGCTCTCACATTCCCATCCCATCATCTTCTACTGAGAAACCATGAGGAAAAATCGTCGTCGCAACGCACACAAATTTGTCCTTGTTCGCACCTTGTATTGCTCCCTCTGTTTACTTTCTTTTTACTCTGGCTGCCAGCCTCTCTGATCTGGACCAGTTGCCGGCGCCTGGAGCCGAAAGAACAGAGTGACATTGCGACCGTCCCCAACCCCCAACCAAAACAAACGTCAGTTCAGTCGCTTCTCACTTCACTTGTGATCGTTCTCTCTCTCATTTCTTTTCGTTTGATGGTTGGTGATCTGTTTAATATTAAAAAATATGGATAAATCCTACTCTACACTACCCCTACTGTCTACTGTACTGCTAATCCAACTCTACACTACTCCTATTGTCTACTGCTAATCCTACTCTACACTACTCCTACTGTCTACTGTACTGCTACTCTACTTCTACTCTACACTACTCCTACTGTCTCCTCCTCCTCCTACTCTACTAATACTACTATTTGCTGGTGCTAGCTACTAGTGCTGGTGCTGTCAATTTTTTCTTATACTGCTAGTGCTAGCTGCTAGTGCTGGTTGATGCTCTCTACTACTCTACTCTACTCTACTACTCTACCCCTACTGCTACACATACTCCTACGACTACTCTACTCTACTCTACTACTCTAGATATATTATGCCCCCTTCTAGAAGCTCGTTCTAAATTGTGAATTCTGTTCATCAAGTGCCACAACTGTGTACTGCTAGGGAAAGCTCCTTACACGTCATCCTGAACTAGCAAGTCTGCACTATTTTATCTTCACATTGATATAAGCATGTAAATCGATGGAGTAGAATTTTAATCCATAGGGTAGAATTTTTTTAAAGACTGATATAGTCTAAGTTTAGTACCTGGGTTGCTGACCAATCATATATAACATATAGATGGTTCCTATTGCCTTTTTCCAAGATTGATGGTTCTCTTATCTTCAGATAAGACATGCTACTTAACCTTTATGAATTTTGTTATGTCTGCTTCGCCTTCCTTGGAAACCTGAAGTTTTCATTCGCATAACATTATTTCACAATGAATGTTGATTATCTCTTATCACTTGTTTCTATGGTCCTGCCCCTTTTGCCGGTGGGCATTGCACCACCTATGTCATTAATGTTTGTAGAATCTGATTTAATCCTTTTCTCTATAAGAACCTCACCAGCTGATTTGAACAGTTGAACTGTTAGTGTGAACTGTAAAAAAAATAGTTAAATGGACCACTGCTAAAAATATTTTTTAACAGTTAAAATGTCACATGTGAACTCAAAATGTCACATGTGAACTCAAAATGTCACATGTGAACTGTAAAAAAAACAGTTAAATGGACCACTGCTAAAAATGTCACATGTGTCATAGGACATCCCTTCCTCTGTACTTAACTGCCTTCCTGGATTAGGTTGTTTTAGTTTTAGTTTTAGTTACATCTTGTAATTGCTTTATAGATTAAATGACTATAAACCTATGTCAGCATAAAACATTAACCAGTGCTGTTGCTGAACTTTCTTCTTCAAATATATTGCATTAGAGTAGAAATATGTTCATTTCTGTTTGAGTTATTTTATTTACTATTGTTGTCCTACTATTAATACTACTGTTGTCCTACTACTAGTACTACTGGTTGCTGTTTTTCCTATGTGTTAAATCCCTGATACTATGCATTACTATGCATCCCTATGTATTAACTTGTTCTATGTTTGCTAAGCAGCTGTTGCTTTTTTTGCCAAATCTCCCAGGACTCGCCCAGGACTTGTTGTCCTATCTTTTACCATCAGCTGCTGCTCTATGTTTGCTAAGCAGCTATTGGTTTTTTTGCCAAATCTCCCCTCTCCTCTCCTCTCCTTTGTTTTGTCGATGATGAAATTGTCCAAGTCCATACATTATATGAAATATGAGCTAATGATCAAGAACTTGTGAGGAACTTGGCATCATTAGCAGCCGCCCCTACATTACCTTCTCCTCTCTTCTTTGTTATGATGCCTTGATGCTCCAAGTTCAAGATCAGATGATGATTGATATGTTTCTGAGGCCTCTACTACTGCTACTACTTGTTTTTTTGATATATTGTTGTTTTATAGGACTACTTTGGTTTATAGACCTTTTTTATTTCTTATACCTTCTCGCGTACCTAAAACACACTTTCTTGTATCTATTAGAACAAAGAGCGAAATAATGTCGCGGACACCAGACAGTGCAGCCCGATGCCCCGAGCATGATGAGTAGCCAACCTATGAGGAGCAAGCACTAGAGGACCAGCTTACTCAGGAGCAGTTCGATAACGAGTTAGAAAATGATCTAGAAATGATGCTTACTCAGGAGCAGTGTGACAAGGAGGAAGGGGGAGCAGAAGAAAGAGTAGGAGAGGCTGCTGAAGGCGAAGAAGAAGATGATGAGGACTCAGAAGAGGGATATGTAAGTCCCGAGGATCCTTTCCCACGTGAAGCCAGAAGGAGGCCAACGGAGGAAGATTTTGACAAGAATTTTGACCCGAACGAGGAGGTAGGGAAAAAGCCTTAGCTTGTAAATTTTGCTAAAGCTTTGGCTGTGTTACCTCTGCTAACACTTTGACCTGTCATATATACAGGTCCCTCCTAAAACTCGAAAAAGACGACGTTGACGTCCGCGACATCTCGCTGGACAAGACGGAGTAGAGGAAAGGAGAGCAGAGGTAACAGCCATAGAGACAGACATTGAGGCCTCTGCTCCACAACCTCAAGACACAACCATGACTACCAAGCCTAAGAGGAAACAAGGGGATAGAAAAGCAAATCAATATCCAGATAAGGCATGCTATGTGACAACGGAGGTTAGATCAGCATGGGAGATCCTTGAACCGAAGAAATTAAGAGGGCGATTTCGTAATACGATCGGGGCCCTAACAAGAGATAAATTGAACCCAGCAATCCCTAACTGGAAAGAGGTACCAGAGAAGAAAAAGGATGAACTATGGGATAGGCAGCTGAAGCTCAATTTTAGATTTCTGGAGGGTAAGCACGAGCTGGTAAAAAAATGCTTTCAGGATCATGGGAGAGTCATTCCGACGTTGGAGGTTGGAGCTCAACAAGAAGTATATCTAAAAGGGGTTAACTCCCTTCAACGAGTTCGGCAACATAACTCCTAGTCAATGGGAGGAGCTCGTGGCTCAGACGACTTCACCGGAGGCATTGGAGCTCAGTGCCCATAACACCGAGCTGACGAAGAGGAACAAACACCACCATCATCTAGGCCCTGGTGGCTACTATGGCAAGGAAGGGCAGTTTAGGAAGATGGACGAAGAGGCCGCAGCTGCTGGGAATATCGATGTGACGAATTTGAAGGTACGCTTAAGGAATTGGATATATGCGAGGAGTACAGAATCATCCGGCGGTAATCTTAAGTTTGATAAGCCAGGGACCCAAGAGGCAGTATCAAGGATACTAAAATATGCTGAAGACAAGGAGAAGGGCTCATTCAATCCTTCCAGAGAGAGGGACGAACTTAGACTTGGCTTGGGAAACAAGGAGCACATAGGCCGCACCAGGGGGCTAGGGAAAAGAACGACCTGGAAGCACGGATTCGAAGAGGATAGGCACATGTACAAGAAACATGGCAGAGACCGGGACACCGAAAGGCTAGCTCTAGGCCGTTGATAACAATGTGTATGAAATTTGACATTGGTTTTACCTTGTGAATTATGTCTATTTAATGATGGATTGTATATATTCTTGTGAATTGTACTTGTAATTGTAGTTTATATAATACTCTTGAGCGAAAGCGGTTCGGAGGCTGCGTTTTGCGAATCGTGGGTCGTAGTTAAGTTTCGCGCGTTCCATGCCGCGGGCGATTCCTCGCTCACTCACAACGCGAACGCGGGAATACGCGGAAACAAACAGGGTCATATGTATGTTCTGGTCGAATTTGAATTGTAGATTTGAATTTTTTTTTGTGGAAAACGTACTGTAGGAGCGGTTCTAGATTGAACCGCCCCTACAAACAGGTATTATAGGGGCGGCTGGTACTATAGCCGCCCCTACAAATCGATTTGTAGGGGCGGTCTGGGAACCATCCCTACAAATACATGATTTGTAGGGACGGTTTGGTAGGGGCGGCTGGCCAAACCGCCCCTACAAATGGTCTTGAACCGCCCCTACAAACCCTTTATGTAGTACGGATATACTCTTCCCCAGCAAATAGAACATCAACCAACAAAAGAAAAAGATATACAAGAACTGAAGTCTCTGACCAATGATCATTCAAGACTTAAAAAAAAGAACACCAGCTTCATAAATAAGTGGAAACATATGAACAATCCCTGCATTAGATAAACCTGGTGCCATTGCAAAGGTGTATGAAAGACTGACAGTGGGATAAAGCAACAGGTGTATTAGAAGTTTTGTCACAAGAATACTATAAATCCTATAGATGCACAACTACAAAGAGCAATTATTGCTCTTGAAGTTTCAGGTGTATTATCAACGAAAAAGTTTGTCCACCATCTGCTGACTTATTTTACTCCCTACCTAAATTTTTCAGTCTGGTTATGTGTTGACTTTGGTAAGAAAAATAATAATCCTTTCTCTCACACCACCATCTCCAACCAGATTTATTGAATTCAGTAACATTGTTAGAATCTGCACAGCTTGCACTTAAATTGCTTCAGCACCATTGTTGCAAGGAATAAGCACAACACACCATGTGGATTACATGTTTGAAAGTTGGAAAAAGAAGCCACCATGAAAGGGTAGCAGCGAACAAGTAACACAAGTTCAGATGAGTACCATTGTTAAAAGGATTACAAAAATAATAACCCAAATACTTCTTTCCGCACGCGCGTGCAGAGAAGCTTCGGCGTGCACACACTAGAAGCCAAAAAAAATGCAAACGAACTCACCTGCTGCCGCTGCCGCCGGAGATGAAGGCCGCGACGTTAGGGTTTCGGGTTTCGGGGATTTCAATGCTCTCTGGGTTTAGAAGGAAGCTTCCGAGGAGGACGCCGGACTGGCGGCGGCGGAGGGCGGAGCGACGGGGGCGTCGCCCGCCGGGCGGTGGGAGAGGCCAGTTGGGCGGTGCCAGCGGCGGGGGCGACGACCGAAGAAGAAAAAATCTCCTCCGCAGCGGCCATCAAGTTGCTCCTCACCGGATCTGAAAGAAATAGAACCATTGGTGAAGAAGGATTGAAGGAATCAGCATGCACCGCTAGAACCGCCGGCGAGGAAGGTGTGGAGCCGCCGCCATCAAATCTCGTTAGATGCGGTCGCCTTCTCGGCAGCTGCCAGATCTCCGTTGGATTTCGGGCGGGCACTCGCCGGCACCGGTGGGCTCACGAGGAGATGCGGCACTAGCACCGGCCGGCCAGGCAGTGACGAAGCCAGTGGTGGGGCTAGGGGGTCTTCAGCCCCCCTACCGATCCTGGGCACGTGGAGCCCCCTAAGTCCTCTCTTAAAATTTTATGCATATATGTATTTGGTAGGAGAGGCTAAGGTTAAGAGAAGATAAAAAAAACCTCTATTCTTTTGTTCAGCCCCTCCTAAAATTTTTTCTGGCTTCGTCACTGCGGCCAGGCCGCCAGGGACCATTTTGCAAGCAGCAAGGAACATCTTGCGAGAGACGGAGAGAGAGATTGATGAGAGAGAAACGAGGGCTGCCGTATACAGGAGTACAGGACCCAAAATACGTACTACCATATACTCATCCCACTTGCACCAATCTCGAGGACCAGCATCTACAGCTAAAAAGATGCCTTCCTGGGTAGGCACCTTCAAAAAAACCAAACTCTTAAGGGGGTGTTTAGTTACCCCTCCTAAATTTTAGTTGTTGTCACATCATGCATGGAGTATTAAATATAAACTAATTACGAAACTAATTGCATAGTTTGCGACTAATTTGCGAGATAAATCTTTTAAGCCTAATTAGTTCATGATTTGACAATGTGGTGCTACAGTAAATATATGCTAATGATGGATTAATTGGGCTTAAAAAATTCGTCTCGTGAAGTACTGACGGATTATGTAATTTATTTTTTTATTAATATCCAAATACCCCATACGACATCCTCCCAACACACCTCCTAAATTTTAGTCACCGGATCCGAACACCACCTAAATCCTAACCATACTAAGCTAGCTGTACCTGGGAGTATTATAGTAGTACATACATAGCCTTCAAAGCCTTGCTTGCTTGTTACTGTGTTATGTACTCCCATCACCCCAGCTCTATACTAAGTTGAAAGTCGATCGTTTTGGTTTTTCTATATATATATATAACTACTATCCTGTATCTGGCTACAAATAAATAACTTATTCTGTAGCCACTTTGAGTTACGATAATTGCTATGTTAATTTACGAGATTATAGCAACTCCTTGCTAAGTGGTTTACTATAACATTATGGTAAATATTCCCATGTGTTATAGTAACCTAACTATCGTAAATTAGTATATAAAATTATCGTAAATGGAGGTGGCTACAGAATAACTTATTTTGTAGCTGGCTACTGAATATACTCTATATATAGAACTACTTCCCTGTAGCTGGCTACAAAATAATTTATTCTGTAGCCACTTTGAGTTACGATAATTACTATGTTAATTTATGAGATTATAGTAACTCCTTACTAAGTGGTTTACTATAACGTTATGGTAAATATCCCCATATGTTATAGTAACCCAACTATCGTAAATATGTAATGACATTATCGTAAATTAGTATATAAAATTATCGTAAATGGAGGTGGCTACAGAATAACTTATTTTGTAGCTGGCTACTGAATATACTCTCCCTATATATAGAAATATATATATATATATATATATATATATATATATATATATATATATATATATATATATATATATATATATATACACACACACACACACGTTTACTGCATGCACTTAGACATACACTGTGTGACATCTAAAAAACACAGTAAAAACTATGCATGCTGAGAAACCAAACTTTCTTTTTTCGAGCAAAGAGAAATTTTATTAGGTAGTCACTGGCAAATTACAATCGGCATGTAGAAAGGACCAGGTGCACTCAGGCGCTTGTCCTGACCAAGCCGCAGAATGTTTACATCGTCTAGCTAATAAAGCTAATTCATTAGCAACTTGATTGCAATCTCTCTTTACTAGGGAGCACTCCCAGTCTCTCATTAGCCGAATCAGTCCTCTTGCCTCCTCCATGATCGGACCCACCTCCGACCTATCCACCGTTTCGCACCTGAGGGAAGCCATAATTCTTGCGTAATCCGATTCAACAATAATCTGAGATAATCCCCATTGATGCGCCCAGCGGAGGCCTTCAGTACAGGCGAGGCCGCGAGGGCCTCTGCCTCCGGAGCACTGCTACATTTTTCGACGAATTTCCAAGCCGTAAAAATCACTGCTCTACTGGAGTCTCTGGCCACGGCTCCCACTCCAGCATCCCCGGACTGCTCCAGATAAGAGCCATCCACGTTCAACTTAGCCCAGCCTTCCACCGGGGGTTCCCATTGCCTTGTCGATCGAGTGATCTGATGGGTGTGTGCTACTGATTGTCCATCACTTTGCACTACTTGGCTTCCCTTTACTGTCCTGCGGAAGGGCCGAGTCAGTCGATTCCAGCAAGCTCTGTCGGTAGCTTTGCAGAAAGCCAACCGACGCTGTCACCTGTATTTGGCCTGTCACGTGTGTGATACCATTGTGAACATGCCAGGCACGCCACAGGAGAAGGAGGATCAGACTGCGTTGTTCCTTCGAACATCTATCCAGAAGAAGAAGCCAGGCCATCCCAGTATGTGTGAACTGTTCATCATCCGGCAAATCCCAATGTTCAGACATGGCAAGCCGCAACGCCTTTGCTTGGGGGCATACGACCACAGCATGATGACTAGTTTCATTCTCATTTCCCCACAGATCACAAACTGGGGATGCCTCGAGGCGTCTTTTGAATTTGTTACCTTTAGTCGGCAAAATGTCCCTGCTCAGTTTCCAGGCAAAAATCCTCACCTTTGGGGGAACATCACAAGCCCAGATATTGCTTCACAATTTCCTATCACCCACAGGGCTGGAGCTAGAAGTTTTGCTAACCTCCCTTCTCTGTTCCATGAGTGCTAAATTATAAGCACTACGCAACGAAAAAATCCCTGTCTTCTCTGGTTGCCAAGCAACAAAATCCTCCATTCTTCTTGTTGCAAGCCTGATTCTGGAGATGGCATCGACATCTGCAACATTGAACAAAAAAAACTCGACCTACAGGGGGTAAGCCACCCCCTGGGCATTGCTGCAAGAGAGAAGACCTTCTCACATAGGCCGAGAAAACCCCCGAACCCCTGCCCTACCCTGACATAGGGGCACCGTTGCCCTGTGAGAACCGGGCCAGGCCTTTTGACCTGTGCTTTGGCCATGGGACAGACAAGGGGATTTTTTTAGTGCCGCCGAGGCCATCTAACCAGTTCAGCTAGGCACCCTTTGGCGATGGGAACCCAGTGAATCCTGCACCTCCCTCTTCTGGTTGAAACTCGGTGTGAGAATTCTCTGGGGATCCATGGGTCCCTCCAAATTCGAATTTGTCTCCCATCACCCACCCTCCAGATGGCTCCTTTTTTTAGCAGATTTAAACCATGCATAATCGCCTGCCAGATCGAAGAAGGGTTAGAACAAAAAGCTGTATCAAGCAAATGACCGCGAGGGAAGTATCTAGCTTTCAACAATCTTGCACAGAGGCAAGAAACCAAACTGACTTACAACTTACAACAGGAAGTGTACCGTATGCTTTACTTACAACTTTAGCATACGTGCGTGCCAATATTATAATGGTCACCGAACGGATCGATCAATCGGATTAGAAAAATGTGAGTGAAGACTAATTGACCTAGCTAGGGCAAGTGCTAAACCGTAACAAACAAATTAAGCGGTGATCCATATATAGCCAAACAATCTTATATATATCATGATGAGCTCTTTTATGGTGGTTGGGGATGCTTCTGAGGGCCTCTAGGTCCCTACGCAAAATAATCATTTTAGTTAATTTTATTCGCCTAAGGGTAATATGGTTATTGCACAACCCTCACACTCCCCCCGCCCCCCATGCCGAAGAGGTTAGCTCCCCCAAACCCCACGCACTCACGCGACGCAAGGCTGCTCTCTCCCTCGCCCTAGCCGCCGCCGTCGTCCTCGCACGGCGTCGCGGCGTCCGCCCTGCCCTCTCCGTCGCTCGTCATAGCGGCCGTCCTACTCTCGCCCTCGCTAGTTGCGGCAGTCGCCCTGCCCTCGCCCCCATTGCCAAACGCCGTCATCGTGCCCTCGGCCCCGCCGTCGCCGTACAACCTCCCGGCCGACGCTGGTGTCGAAGGCGCATCTAGCTTCGGCACCTACCCAGTCATCACCACTACCGTTGGGAACGACGGTGAGGAGTCCAAGATTTGGAAGGCGCCCCCCAGCTTCGTTGACGCCGCGTACGCCCATCTGCCTTCCTCCGATTCCCTCGCCGACGACCGCTAGGTACGCCCTCTCTAGCCCTAGGTCCATCCCCCTTGCCTTCCCTACCTGCTGTGCCCAAACCCTAGTTACAGGATGCAACCATCTAACCTCAGTTCTGTCAGTGTTAATTCATGATTCTCAGAGTCTAGATGAAGTGCTGTTGTTGTAGTTATTTTTTTCAGTTACCAATTTGTTATCAGTAAGACTGTATGGGGCTGCAACCTGAGAGAATGAGAGAGATAAGACTTTCAGTAGTGTGTAATCCACTTGAAGTGCTGGGTGTGTAATCTTCTACTCATGAAGATGCTGATTTTGTACTGAGATAGCACCTGCAACTTTTCTCAGCACTAGGATTTGGAATTTGGTGTTACTTTGCTGAAAAATTATTTGTACAGCACTAGGACATGACACAAATTTGCTGATTAGTACAGTCAGTACTCCTTACTACATCCAAAAAAACCATTTTAGCATGATGATCCTTTTAGTTCACTCATCATTGACCTGTGATGTGATCCTTTTTTGTCATTAGAAAATGATCTTGGAAACTTGAGATGATGATTCTTTTAGTTCTCTCATCGTTGACCTGAGTTGATGATCTACACTTGGAAGTCATAGCTATATGTTATATGACTGTTATTTCTGATGAATGAAACCGGTCATATGTGCTGGATGTTAGCTCCATTAGAGGATGTAGGTCGCTTCTGTATGCAAAATGAATATGCACATACCATATGCTTCATAGCAGCCATGTCTTTCTTCAATTTGTCTAATTTGTTCTGTGGAATTTAAATTTGTTTAATGTTGTTGATGGATGCAAGAGGAAATGTCAGATCTTGAGTCTTTGCTGGAGTACAATGAAATTGTTAGGAAGATGTTTGCTAATGAAGAAGGATTTATATAGATCGAACCAAGCCTGTATATATTGAGATCAATCTCATCGCTTTATATATTAAGGACAAGGCATATATATATATATATATATATATATATATATATATATATATATATATATGTATTTTGGCGCCTATCTTGTGTTCAGACTTCTGACCAAATGATAGATTGTTCTGACTTCTGACCAAATGATAGATTGCCTAAAATGATATATCATGCATGTTGTAACTAGATGGGTCTATTATGTTGTATCTTGCGCTCCCATCTTATAACGGGAACGAGTGTTGGTGTATGTAGCTGTAATAAATACATCATCAATACAAGACATGGATTTAATTTAGATGTAAAGTACGAAGATAGATAGAAAAGAGGCAAACAAGATCAGCGTATTGTATTGTAGATTGTGTGCATTCCAATATGCAGAGCCCAGGGTATTTTCAAGAGGGCTGTATTATCTCAATTGTAGTAACTGTCTTGAATTTTAGTAAAACCTTTCCATTGAGTTGTACTAAATGAAAAGAAAAGACAGCATGACATGCGTCATGAAACAAAACATTCGCTGATCGAATCCTACATCTTGACAGCCGTGTTCAGGTCAGGCTCCCTTCGGCTCAAGCTGTGGATGTTGGGAGCGGGCTCAATTGTTGTACAAGTCAAACAATTCAGTCAGATTGGAATTTGGAAGGGCGCTATTCACTGCCACTGGTTTAAATTCTCCTGCATCACTAGTAAAAATCTTATCCAGATTTCAAGAAAAAATTATGATACTTTACCAAGTGTTTCATGTTAACATATGCAAAATCGTGCATATCCCCTGTCTCAGTAACAAATAACATTGGAGTATATACCAGCTCATGCCTGATGCCCAACTATCATTCTATTATGAGGTTAATCAAGCAAATGAAAGGCCGAGCTGAGCTAGCATATGAGAGGCCATATGCAAAAACTTCCGGCTCTCATGCTATGTTGGTTATCCTCTACGTGGACTCTTCTAACTCCTCTCCAAACTGATCAAGTCTTGATACCTCTGCATCATAATCACGGATAAGAGAGTGGTTAATGGAACCATCATCTTCGCTTGCATGGATTTGCCGCCCACCAAACCTGCAAGGCCAAGAAAAGGACAACAAATGCTATCAGAACAGATCAATCTGGGAGCACAAATGTCAGTTGCTCGGCATTCGTTTATATAATAATAATCTTCTGCGCTTTGACAGGCAAACATGCACAATTCCAAGAGTGACCATCGGATTTTTAGTTAGATACTTAGATGACAAAATTTTCTCCAATATTTCAGGCTAAAATCAATGAGGAAATGATAAATTAAAGGTTTCTGAGGGAAACAAACAGGAGGTGAAAGCCAGAAAACCCATTTCAGCATTTGTTAACATCACATCAGACATGTGTTGACCTACCATCTTCCATTCATCTTCTCTATGCCTTTGGCACCATCTTTCCGGTCTTTGAATTTCACCAGTATGACACCCTGTGGGTGATTTTCACAGACCTGCAAGCACAATCACATGAATTTAGCAAAAGCAGTTTGGTGAAGGATAAAATAAGAACAATTTGGTGAGTTATGCCTGATCCATGCCAGTTTGGCTTTAGAGAATTTCTTTTTACAAAATGTACGTATCCAGCTCACAGTATATTGAAAGATGAAAAGTTTGTTTTGCAACAAAGCAATTGGTAGAATTTGTTTCTAGACAAGTTCAGAAAAGCAACATATCTGTGGCTAGGTGTACCTTGACATTATCCACTGGACCAAACTTGGCACATTCCTCTCTAACATCTACCTCAAGCTCAGAAAGAAGGTCTTCATCAGCCTGCAAGGTCAGAATATTTTTGGTTAATCTAATAAAAATGAAAAGAAAGTTGCTATGAAGCATGAGCCTTATGAGAGCAATCTGAAATAATCTAATGTGTAAACAAGTACAAGTATGTCCTGTCTCTAGGATCAAAAGAGCGCAGATTGAAGGCGGCATCAAGCATAGTTCAGCTACTTACTCTCAACTCAGCAGGAGTGAACATGTGCCGTAAAATTACTGTAGTAGGAATCATCACCTTCTTATCATCATGTCCACCTAGTTTGAAAAATTATCAAGAAAGCAAATGAAGTTAGATCCCAAGTTAGAGTTACCTAATGATTAAAATAACTACCAAATAACAGCAATCAAAATTACCCCATCCAAGCATTTTGTCTTCAACCTTTCTGATCTTCCTTTTCTTTTGCTTGTCAGTTTTCTTTGCAATGAAAACATCACCTGAAACACATATGCAGCATCAGTAATAAACTTTGTAGCTGATGGAAGAGTATTTGGTTTTAGAACAATTATGAGATTATACCTTTCTGCTGAAATCTGGCTGGACTTACAGACATCAGAGTCTTAACACCAGGATGGAATGATGTCCCATCCAACAATTGAACTGCTAAAGCTACAGAAGGCTCCTGGATCATCCGGGGGAAAAAAAGACATGTGAAGAAAAGAAACGCATAATAAGTCCAAATAGTCTGAGCAGTTTAACAAGGAGATACCTTGAAATATGTCACCAAGGCGTCACCCTTTCTCCTCCCAGTTTCCTTGTCAATATAGATCTTCACCCGAGGCTTTTTAGTCTCCGGGTCCTGTGGTATCAGTTTATCAACATTTAAAGGCGCATGCTTTTAAAACATATTATTGATAAGAGAAACAAGTCAACAACGATAGCTATTCAAAATAAGATATCGAGTAAATATTGTAATATCTTTTCAGTTTACTTAAGCAACCAATAGTATTTGATTAATTAATATTAGCCATCTAAGATAACCAATGGGCGTCTGTGACAATATCTAGTATCATAATGCATGCTGTAAGTTTGGACAGCTGAAATTTGCTAAATGATCTATTCAACAGTGAAATACACAAATTCAGGGTTGAATAGTTTGCAACAATTAACAGCCTTGACATGAATAATTGAAGGCCCCAATATCCCATGACTCTGATAAGTCAAATTACAAAGTTCCTTTAACAGTATGCCGATTAGTTACTTTCACAGATGGTGGCTATATATTAGTCCAAGCAACAATAAAACTAAGTCATTTCACAGGTGTGACGTGTGAAAAATGAAAATAACACCAAGAATAAATAACAGACAGGCAGACACAACAAGTTTGTCTCAGCAACACAACAGACTAAAAGCATACCTCCTTTATTATTCCACACTTGGAAAATACCTCCACAATCTGCAAAAGGAATCCAGTATTAGAAGTTCAGAGCAAGCAATTTTTTTAAAAAATAACCAACTAATTAAGAATGTGTTAAATGATGATTCAAAAGAATGACTTCCATAGGTGATAGGAGAGAAATAAAATGAGGCTACCAAATTAGTTGATACGAGCAATTTACCTCCTCTACTGTGACATCATCAGGCAAACCAGTTACATAGACATGTGTGTTGACTTTGAGATCAAACCAACTGTCTGGAGGTTTGTTAGCTTCCTGTCGGGGACCTAATACCGGGGTACCCCAGAAGGTGGAACCAATAACTACCGAACGTTAAAAACTTCTGGACGGATAAGGACGTCGTAGCGTCCCTTGCTCGAATGACAGGAGTTTGGTTCCGCCTCGCCCGACGCCTTTGAGGTAGCTCTGCCTCGCCCGAGGGCTCAAGGCTAGTCTCCGTCTCGCCCGACGCCTATGGGGAGGGCTCGGTCTCGCCCGAGGGCTGAGGGATAGACTCCGCCTCGCCCGACGCCTTTGAGACAGCTCTGCCTTGCCCGAGGGCTCAGGGCTAGTCTCCGTCTCGTCCGACGCCTTTGGGGCGGGCTCGGTCTCGCCCGAGGGCTGAGGGATAGATTCCGCCTCGCCCGACCCCGGAGGGGCGGGGTCGGTCTCGCCCAAGAGATAGGGATTGGTCTCCGTTTCACCCGACGGCCAGGAACGAGCCTCGCCCTGCTCGATATCTAAAGACTGGTTTCATCTTACCTGACAACTTCTCCCCGTTCCCTCATGATGATGGGTACAGGGCAAGACAAGATGTTCGGGTCAACCATGGCTCCAAGGACTATACCCTGCGCCTTGGCAGGAAAAGTACTGCCAGGGAACGACGGGACAGGAGCTTTAGACCCTTCCGGGCGCCGCAGAGCCCGAAAGGTATTACAGGTGCGTGCTCCTCGCCCTGTAGAGTTGTAGGCGCCGCCTTCAGCTCTGGGACACGGAACCCAACGAAGATATACGACAACCGCTACGCTCCAGAAAAGGATTTGCTATCTCCACGAACGACGGATATTCCGTCACCACGCTATGGACCCAAGGGAGCGGCGCCCGCTTCCCGACCCCTCAGGTCCACCAAGTCAGAAGACCTTGGCCACGGCGCTACTCCGGACCCCGACCCCGCGTCCCTCCGACGAAGACTCATAGGAACCAGAAGGCGTGCGGAGCAAGGCTGGGGGAGGCTCATAAGTCAAAACCACTGTACTGCAGTCCATACCCTACGCAGGGCAGCATTCTGTAACCAACCTGACATTCTACAGAGACATCGACAGCATTGTAGGCGCTTATCTTCCTTCGCACTCATCAGAATGAAGAACCAGGCCGGGTAGACGTGAGCCACAAGAGTAAGTAGAGTACGTATCCTAAAGCACTCACCCTTGTAAAGCCAGCCCCTTCATCTATAAAAGGGGATGCGCTTCCTCCATCAACGGGACGGACTTTTGACCGAACAATACAAGCCACACACACACAGTCAAGCTGCTACCAAGCTCTTGACCTCCTTTCAACCCTTCCATCAGAGACATGGGACCAGTCCCTCTCTCGATCATTTGTACCCCCTACTACGAACCGTTCACGGTGCTAATAACACGAGCAGCAACAAACTGGACGTAGGGACATTCGGCCCGAACCAGTATAAATCTTGTGTCCTTTAGTGCACCATCCGAGCCTAACGCGCATTACTATAAATTTACTTGCCGGTGCTTGTACGAAACACCGATAGTTGGCGCGCCAGGTAGGGGCCTTGCGCGTTCCAAATCAAGCCTCGGATGGCCACCCACGCAATCAGCTGGGCCCCGGGCGCACATGTGCGTTTCGGTGACCTAGATTTTATCATCACACTAGGAGGAGAACTGGCGCTGACCCACACGGCCGCACAGTCTCTCCCTTCCATCAACCTTAGCCGTCTGAGGCTTGAGGGCCCGCGGGGCGACTCCCTTGGACCCCAGTTATCCAGGGAGCCCCCGCGCAGCATCACCCTTTTTCCGGAAGGCCACGTACGAAGCGCCCCGACAGCGTTTCCGTTCGGTCTCCGCAACGCCGCGACGACCGCTGGCCACCTTCTGGCACTACGCATGGTTCAGCCGCCTACGGACAGCGAGTTCGTGGGGGTAATCGAACACGATCCGGAGACACTCTACGGGCTCCTCGCGGAGGAACCAGAGTCGTCCTCCAGCTCTGACTCCAGCAAGGGGAGCCATCACCCTTCCCGGGAATGCTTCATGACGCAAACCCCCGAGGGGCACGTCCAAAGCGTCTCCGGAGAAGAGACAACCCCAACAGGCAACCCCGACGCCAGGATCGAGGCGGAGACGGCGGCTCCATCCCACGTAAGGATGGAGCAACTAAGAGCACGAAAGCTGGAGATCGATGACGCCGGACAACAGCTTGTCCGGGAGTACCGAAACATCGAGGAGATCAAGCGTCGCAGAGACGGTGGGCACGCACGCGCCTCGGCCGTGATGTGCATCGGAGGATCCTCACCGATGATGGGACTCTCCCTCACTTCGCTCAGGCAAGCCAGAACATCGCCGCCGCGACGGCCTTGCTTCACGGCCTCCCAAAGGCCGCGACGTCTGAGGATCGCCGGGCCCACAGGGAGATTCGCACGTTACTCAAGCGCGCGGCTGCACAGCAGGCAGAAAGCTCGTTGTCTCGGCGACATGAGCCCGACACCAGCTAGCGCACGCCCTCGGTACGTCCTGCCAAGGATGCGTCCGTTCACTAGACGCCGCCAGGCGGCAGGCAGCGCTCCGCTATCCCGGTACATCAACGTCTCGGCCACAACCGTGACATGCGCAGCACCATCGACGCCCGCAGGCGCACCCACGGCGACGAAAGAGAAGGAGCCCGTCGCGGCTATCATCCTCGACGCGGCAGACGCTACGACAGCGGCGAGGACCGGAGCCCGAGCCCCAGCCTGCCAGGCCCTCGGGCCTTCGGCTGACACATCCTCAACGCCACGTTCCCCCCGAGGTACCGACCGCCCACCAATATCCTAAAGTATTCTGGAGAGTCGAACCCCGGGCTTTGGCTCGAAGACTATCGGCTTGCCTGCCAAGCCGGTGTTGCGAGTGATGATAATTTCATTATTCGCAATCTCCCGCTATTCTTGGCTGATTCGGCACGAGCGTGGTTGGAGCACCTACCGTCCAACGACAATCAAAGTTGGGCGGATCTCATGGAGATCTTTGTGGGTAACTTCCAGGGCACATACAAACGCCCTGGAAACCCATGGGACCTCAAGAACTGCCACCAGAAGGCCGATGAAACCCTCCGCGGGTACATCCGGCGCTTCTCCCAGCAGTGCAACGAGCTCCCTAACGTTGCCGACGCCGATGTGATAGGGGCCTTCCTATCCGGGACAACCTGTGAATCCCTGGTCCACAAGCTGGGACGCAGGGGCCCGCGGACCACTAAGAAACTCCTGGACATCGCCACCAGCCACGCCTCAGGAGAGGAGGCGGTCGGAGCCGTCTTCGACCGCACCGACGGCAAGGCGAGGCGGGACGAGGCCGCCGACGAAGACGCCTCCGACCGTCCCGCCAAGAAAAAGAATAAGAAGCAACGGCGCGACAACTCGCTCGTGGCCGTCGCCGACCGTAAAGGTGGCCGGAAGCCCACGGAAGGCACTCCGAACCACTTTGAAAAAATGCTCAAGGGGCCATGCCCAAACCACGCTTTCCCGGCCAAGCATCTATACAAGGAATGTGGCCTCATGCGCAAATACTTGTCCGGGGGTCTCAACAAAGGGGAGCAAGGGAAGGAACCTGCCCCAGTACAGACGACGTCGAGGAGAAGGACGACACCTTTCCGACTCCGAACGGCGCCCTGATGATCTTCGGAGGATCAGCGGCCTACGACTCCAAACGCCGCCAAAAGGTCGCGCGCCGCGAGGTCTATACGGCCGAACCGGCCACGCCTACCTTCCTCCGGTGGTCAAAATCCACCATAACCTTCGACCGGGCCGACCACCCGGGTGCCGTCCCACACCCGGGAAGGTACCCGCTTGTCGTTGACCTGATCGTCGGCCCAAAGCGGCTCACAAATGTACTGATGGATGGAGGCAGCGGCCTCAACATCATGTACGCCAAAACGCTCGATGAGATGGGCGTCGACCAAACGAACCTTTGTCCCGTCCGAGCACCTTTCCATGGCGTCGTACCTGGTAGGCAGGCCATGCCACTGGGGCAGATCGATCTGCCCGTCACTTTCGGGGATCGGTCCAATTACAGGACTGAGACCCTCACCTTCGACGTAGTGGGGTTCCCTCCAACTTTTCACGCCATCCTGGGACTACCGTGTTACGCGAAGTTCATGGCCGTCCCCAACTATACGTACCTTAAGCTGAAGATGCCGGGCCCCCGCGGGGTCATCACCATCGACACCTCCTTCCAGCGCACTTACGAGTGCGAAGTCGAATGCTGCGATCACGCCTCTGCGGTCGTCGCCTCCAAAGAGCTCATCACCCTCAGGGAGGTTGCCGAAAAAATGCCCGACGCCAAGACAACAACCAGGTCATTCAAACCAGCCGAGGGCACCAAGGAGGTCCTCGTAGACCCCAGCAGCTCCGAGGCGAAGAGGGTACTACGCATTGGTACTACGCTCTCTTCCGAATAGGAAAGCGCGCTCGTCGACTTCCTCCGCGATAACAAAGATATCTTTGCGTGGAAACCCTCGGATATGCCAGGCATCCCGAGGGAGGTCGTTGAGCATACCTTAAAAATTCACCCAGGCTCCAAGCCGGTGAAGCAACGCCTGCGCCGCTTCAACGAGGAGAAACGCAGGGCCATCGGCGAGGAGATAGCCAAACTGTTGGCCGCAGGATTCATTAAGTATACCACCCAGAGTGGCTAGCAAATCCCGTTCTTGTACGAAAGAAGAGTGGGAAATGGAGGATGTGTGTTGACTACACGGGCCTCAACAAGGCGTGCCCAAAGGACCCGTTTCCTTTACCACGCATCGACCAAATAGTTGATTCCACCTCAGGGTGCGAAACCCTCTACTTCCTTGACGCATATTCCGGCTACCACCAAATCGCGATGAAAGAGTCCGACCAGCTCGCGACGTCTTTTATCACCCCCTTCGGATCGTTCTGTTACGTTTCAATGCCGTTCGGTCTGAAGAACGCTGGGGCAACTTACCAGCGCTGTATGCTCAACTGCTTCGGGGACCTCATCGGGCGGACCGTTGAGGCCTACGTCGACGACATCGTAGTTAAGTCCAAACGGGCCAACTACCTTGTCGCCGACCTTGAACAAACCTTTGCGAAACTCCACGCAAACGGCATCAAACTCAATCCCGAAAAGTGTGTTTTCGGGATCCCGAGGGGCATGCTGCTCGGCTTTATTGTCTCCGAACGAGGCATCGAAGCCAACCCGGAGAAAATCTCAGCTATCACAAAGATGGGCCCGATCCAGAACATAAAAGGGGTTCAGCGAATCACAGGGTGTCTTGCCGCCCTCAGCCGATTCATTTCGCACCTCGGCGAACGAGGACTTCCCCTTTATCGACTCCTAAAGAAATCTGACCACTTCGAGTGGACAGCCGAGGCTCAGGAGGCGCTTGACATGGTTAAACAATTTCTAACTAAACCGCCGGTCCTAGTCCCTCCGTGCAACGGAGAATCCCTCCTGCTCTATATATCGGCCACCACGCAAGTGGTCAGCTCCGCCTTAGTGGTAGAGCGAGAGGAAGAGGGGCACGCCTTCAAGGTACAGCGCCCTGTGTACTTCATCAGCGAAGTGCTATCCGACTCCAAAACCCGTTACCCCCAAATCCAGAAACTCCTCTATACCGTCCTCATCACCAAGAGAAAGCTACGCCATTACTTCGAGTCACACCCTGTGACAGTCGTGTCGTCTTTCCCCCTAGGCGAGGTCGTCCGTAGCTAGGATACTACAGGAAGAACCGCAAAGTGGGCACTCGAGCTAATGGATCAGGGCATTACTTATGCCCCCCAAACAGCGATCAAATCTCAGGTGCTGGTTGACTTCATCGCAGAGTGGACCGAGGTCTAGATGCCACCAACAATCGCCAATCAAGAGTACTGGACGATGTACTTCGACGGATCGCTGATGAAGAAGGGCGCCGGCGCGGGACTAATCTTCGTATCTCCCCTCGGGGTCCGCATGAGGTACATGGTTCGGCTCCATTTTCCCTCATCAAACAATATCGCAGAGTACGAAGCGCTCATCAACGGCCTACGAATTGCTATCGAGCTGGGCATCTGACGTCTCGACGTCCGAGGCGACTCCCAGCTGGTCGTCAATCAGGTCATGAAGGAGTCGAGCTGCCACGACGCCAAGATGGAGGCATACTGACAAGAAGTCCGACGGCTGGAGGACAGATTCGACGGCCTCAAGCTCAATCACATTCCAAGGCGCCTCAACGAAGCAGCCGACACGCTCGCGAAAGCAGCATCCGGCCGAGCCAGTCCCGGCAGGCGTCTTTGCCAGCGATCAACACAAACCCTCGGTACGCTACACGGGGTCGGAACAAGCCGACGATGGCCCATCTAGGCCGATCCCAGGGGCCGATCCGCCAATCGCTCCGCCCGACCCCGAGGTTATGGCGCTTGAAGAGGACCCAGCAGCGGAGTCCGACACTCCCGACGACTGGAGAACGCTTTACCTCGACTACCTCCTCCGCGACATACTACCAGCGAACAAGACGGAAGCCCGACGGCTCGCGCGACGCGCCAAGTCCTTCGTTCTTGTAGAGGGCGAACTCTACAAACAGAGTCACATCGGTATTCTGCAACTCTGTATCCCTGGCGAACAGGGGAAGCTCCTGCTGGGCGACATCCACGGTGGAATCTGCGGTCATCATGCCACACCAAGAACCTTGGTTGGAAATGCATTCCGACAAGGCTTTTACTGGCCCACCGCAGTAGCCGATGCCGAGCAAATTGTACGCACCTGCGAAGGGTGTCAGTACTACGCTCGGCAAACACACCTCTCGGCCCAGGCACTCCAGATGATCCCCATCACGTGGCCCTTCGCGGTCTGGGGGCTCGACCTGGTTGGGCCACTCAAAAGGGCGCCCGGGGGCTTCACCCACCTGCTTGTCTCCATAGACAAGTTTACAAAATGGATTGAAGCTCGACCAATATCCACGATCAAATCCGAGCAAGCTGTGCTATTCTTCCTCGACATCATCCATCGCTTTGGAGTACCGAACTCCATCATCACAGACAACGGCACGTAGTTCACCGGCAGGAAATTCATTCGATTCTGTGATGAACAACACATATGGATCGATTGGGCAGCCGTCGCACACCCCCGGACGAACGGGCAGGTCGAGCGCGCAAACGGCATGCTCCTTCAAGGCCTCAAACCCAGAATTTTCAACCGGTTGAACAAGTTCGGCGCGCGCTGGCTCGCTAAGCTCCCGGCCGTGCTCTGGAGCCTAAGGACAACTCCTAGCCGGGCCACCGACTACACACCCTTCTTCATGGTCTACGGTTCCGAGGCCGTTCTTCCAACGGACCATGACTATGGAGCACCAAGAATCAGAGCATATGACGAACAGGGGGCCGAGGCATCCCACCAAGACGCCATGGACCAGCTAGATGAAGCCCGCGACATCGCCCTCCTCCGTTCGGCTAGTACCAGCAGGCGTTACGACGGTACCACAGCCGACGGGTGCGGGGTCGAGCCTTCAACGTCGGAGACCTCGTCCTCCGCCTTGTGCAGAGCAACAAGGACCGCCACAAACTCTCCCCGCCCTGGGAAGGGCCCTACGTCGTCGCGGAAGTACTTCGCCCAGGCGCCTACAGGTTGAAAACCATCAACGGCGAGGTCTTCACCAACGCCTGGAACCATGAGCAGCGAGGCTCGTCTTCATCGACATCCCCTGTTTCGGCCACTGCTTCGCCGCGCTCACCATCACCAGCTCCGGGGGAGCCCGGGAACACGGTAGCAGCAGCTGGCACTCCTCCACCGGCCTCACCAATGGCGCCATCAGCCGCGACATCATCTTCCCCTACTGCCACACCGCCACCCGCTGATCAGCCCCACGTCGAGCTCATCACGCCGCTGGAGGATGACGAGGATCGTCTGGACATGTTCTACGTCGACGAACCCCTCCGCTACCGCACGGTGACGAACATCATCGGCGATGAGTCTCCACCAGGGCTGGCACCGCATCTCTTCGCCCAGCTGCACTTGACTCATGCTGGCGAGCCAACCAATTACGCCGAAGCGCAAGGCGATCCAGCTTGGGAGGCCACCATGAAGCAGAAGCTCCAGGCTGTGGAGAAGAACAAGACCTGGGAGCTCGTTGATCTGCCTGCCGATCACCGCCCGATCACCCTCAAATGGGTCTTCAAGCTGAAGGACGAGAAGGGGGCGGTGACCAAGCACAAGGCGCGGCTGGTGGCACGAGGTTTCATCCAGCAAGAGGGCGTCGACTACGACGATGCGTTCGCCCCAGTGGCACGCATGGAGTCGGTCCGCGTCTTCCTCGTGCTGGCGGCTCAAGAAGGATGGCGGGTGCACCACATGGACGTGAAGTCCGCGTTCCTCAACGACGACCTCAAGGAAGAGGTGTACGTGCGTCAGCTGCCTGGCTTCGCCGTCGTCGGGAAGGAGGACAAGGTGTACCGCCTGCATAAAGCCCTCTATGGCCGGTGGCAGGCACCGCGCGCCTGGAACTCGAAGTTGGACGCCACACTCAAGGAGATGGGCTTCCACCAGAGCGCGCACGAGGCGGCGGTGTACCAGCGGGGCAGCGGGCGCACTGTCCTGCTCGTCGGCGTCTACGTCGACGACCTCATCACCGGCGCCGAGGAAGAAGAAGTGAAGAAGTTAAAGGCGCAGATGAAGAACAAGTTCGACATGAGTGACCTCGGCCTCCTCTGCTTCTACCTCAGCGTCGAGGTGCGCCAGGATGCCAGCGGCATCACCCTCCGTCGGGCTCACCACGCCAAGCGGATCCTCGAGCTCGGTGTTATGGTTGGCTGCAATCCCGCCCACAAGCTAATGGAGAAGTTGCGGCTCAGTAGAGAGAGCACTGTGGAGGAGGTGGACTCCACGCACTACCGGCGGCTTGTCGACAGCCTCTGGTACCTGGTGCATACCCGGCCAGACTTGGCGTTCGCAGTCAGGTACGTGAGCCGGTTCATGGAACGGCCCACGGTGGAGCATCTACAGGAGGTGAAGCGCGTTCTTCGCTACATGGCCGGGACCCTGGACTACGGTCTGCACTACAAGAGGGCTCCTGGCACGGCGCGCTTCATCGGCTACTACGACAGTGACCTTGCCGGCGACATCGACACAAGCAAGAGCACCAGTGGAACCATGTTCTTCCTGGGTGACTGCTTGGTCAGCTGGCAGTCCATCAAGCAAAAGGTTGTGGCGCTGTCAAGCTGCGAGGCAGAGTACATCGCCACCACCACTGCAGCAACACAAGCTCTGTGGTTGTCTAGGTTGCTCGGGGAGCTTCTTGGCAGAAAGGTTGATGTGGTGGAGTTGAAGGTGGACAGCAAGTCTGCTTTAGCTCTAGCCAAGAACCCAATCTTCCATGACAGGAGCAAGCACATTCGGATCAAGTACCATTTCATCAGGGATTGCTTGGAGTAAGGGAGCATCAAGGCCAACCACATCGCCACTACTGATCAGCTGGCAGACATACTCACCAAGTCACTGGGCAAGGCCAAGTTCCAGGAGATGAGGAGAATTGGTCTGAAGCAGATCACTCAGCACTAGGCTTAGGGGGAGATTGATAGTTAAGCCTAGTTGCCTGTATCTTACTTTTCTGTAGCTACTATTCATTGTCATGTAGTTTTTAGGTTCCTTGGCTTCCAAGTAGGAATCAAGGCATCTACTTTACATAGCAGAATATGCTAAGAGTAGGTAGAGGTAGCAAAAGCCACTTTGCTCTATATAAGCAGTGGCAGACCATCTTGTATCAAAGTATTGCAACTTCATTTCAATCCAAGCGGCTTAGTGGCCAAGCTGCCCTCTGAGCTTTCTACCAAACCTGAGATCCAATTTCTTATGGCTGGGCATCAATAACCAATACAAAAAATAAGGAATTCTAAATCCATTAGCAAGTAAACTGCGATTTATACTGGTATTTGCTGGAACAGAGCATAGATGCTTTTGTCTTGTATTGAAACTTCAAAACAACATGAAAATTAACACAAGCATTGATGTTTTCAATCATCAGCAAACCACAAGAAGGACTATGGTGAAGAGCAAGAAACTAAAGAGAAGAGGTCAACCTTTATGAATTAATGGCTTAGTATCATATAGGCTGTTTCAGAAACAGAGCTTAAAATCTTCCACCAACATAGGTAGTTTTGGCAGCAAGTATGAACAAGATCAATTGAACAGTAAAGATCAATACAGGGCTCAGATCAATTAAACTCCTTCCAAATCTTACGTGAGTGAGAAGACTATAGGTGCCCCCGGAATGTATTCCCAAACTAGTAAAATCCTTGAAATGATAAATAGTTCCACAAGAGCTTCTGAGTCTAGTAGGTGATGCGTGATAATTTCCACTGCTCCATTGTACTAAGAAATGACAGATAAGTTGTACAATTGATATATGCCACATCCAATACAAGTTTCTATCAGATGGTCTATGCTGATTATTCATAAAGAAAGTACAGAACACCTAAGGCTCTAAATTGAGGAGACTATTTCAATGGTGGAAAGTCAAGAAATTCACTGGTGGAACTAGGCAGTGTATGTAAACCTAGAGATGGCAAGGACAGACGAGCAGAACTTACTTGAGGAACCCATGCCCTCAGAGTACGGTCCCACTTGTAAATGGTGCCATCATCGTCAGTAAATTCCTCCTCTCCATCCAGAGGGGTTGCTGGCCGCTCATCATCCTGCGGGCCCACATCACCATCTTCAGCGCTGCCTTTCACTTCCTTCTCGGCCTCGGTAACCTCCTTTTGGAATTTCGCGAAATCATCATCGACATCCGGAGCAGCAGCTGCACAGAAACCCAATGGATGAGAAGGGAGCCTTACAGAAATTCTGTTGCAGGCACAGCACAGGGCAATGGCACTAACCTTGTCCAGATTGATCCTTTGCTGCTGTGACTATAGAATGTAACTCAGGGATCGACGAGAGCGGCATCCATTCCTTCCTCCCTTGTGCCCACAGCATTGTGCCCTCGTTGAGGTAACCGTTTGCAAAATGCTCTGCGAAGGGAGCAAAATTATGCTTCGCGTTCAGAGTTATTTGGGGCAAACATATAAACCATAGAATCAAAATTCTACAAGTTGAAAGGCGTGAAACCGAAACCTTCTGGGCGAGATTATCTACCCAACGATTCCACTTGAGAGATCCTGAATGAATAAAATAAGCAAGAGGCTTGCTTCACCATCAGGGAAGGCAAGCAATTCCGCCTAGCTCACGGACTCAACCCTAAGCGGCAAGGCCCGACCCCAGCAAGAACGCAAGCTCTAGCCGTGAAACGCACTGGACTCCTACGAGAAGGCGGGAGAGGGTCACCTCGCAGCTCCACAAGCGCGTAGGGGCCAACGCCCTGCTGGTCCGGGCCGAGCACGTACCAGCCCACCTCGCCGGCGGCAGCCGCACCGCTAGTCTCCATCTCCACGGGCACCTCTCCAAAGCCGGGACAGAAGGGGAAGCGGGTGGGTACTGGGGGGGTGGACGAGGACGCTATTTCGTGGAAACGGGTGGCCGGCGGCGGGGAGGGATGGTGGCGGAGGCGAGGCGGCGGGGAGCGATGGAGAGGCGGCAGGGGTCCGTCAAGTCAAGCGGAAGCGGAACGACCGGTGGACGGGGAAGACTCGAGAATAGAAGAGAACCACGTGTCGTATCTGGACGGCTGAGATCGCCCCCAGCACCCGCGATCCAACGGTGGTGGGATTTCTGGGCTTCATTATCTGTCTTGACAAATTAGCAGCCCACTGGCTCACTGCTGGTGTTCGGGTTCGCCCCGTTTGGACTCTGGATTAGAAGAAACCCGTGTCTTATATTTGGTATGTTTATTTGAAGTCAAATACCAGTACATTTCGAAAGCTTTTTCTGGCCATCTATTTGTAGTAAAAAATGCAAAAATTATTTGTGCAGATTGTCATGAAGCGTTTCTCTCCATAGTTGTACCAAACATGACCATTATCGATTATGAGATCTTGACAGTTATTAGGATCTAGCTTGTTTGGAATAGAACGACATTTTTTTATCAAATTCATAAAGTCCATTCAGTTAACATGTAATTTATCATTAATTGACTATAGAAAAAAATTGTGAAAGAATTTTCACTTATGAATTGCCCTTTTAATTTAGGGCCGGACAAAAGTGCTCCGACCGAACTCGTTTTCTTTTTAAAACAAAAATGACTTGATTTTGAATAACTTTTGGCTTCTGTCTCTTTTGAAGTGGGGTCTCAAACAATTCAAAAAAAATGATAAATAAGAGTATGTTAATTGTGAAGAAAGCTCGAGAAAAAAAGATGCAGTTGACTTATTATCCAACGCTATTTAAATTGGGCTGGTGGGATGTCTAACATTGTTGCATCACCTAAAATACAAAATTTTCCTTTTTGTTATTTTTAACGAGGGAGTGATGTTTATTTTTCGTGGAACATGCAGGCCAGAGATTCCTAAACACAAGAAATGGAGACCGGTAAACAAGGCTGGATATCTTGGCAAATTCGTACTTTTTTTAACGAATCAGGAGAGCTACCGACTATATTAAAAAGGAGAAACCCAGACTGGGCAAATACAGTAGAGCAACAAAGGCTCCCTAGAGAGTCAATCAACCACAACAACAACAAAGAGAAAAAATCCGGGCCGGTTGGATTGGGACCTCCACACGCGCTAAACTCAAACTCAAAGAGAAAAAAAACTCTGGGCGGTCGGATTAGGACATCAACACGAACCGAATAGAGCCGAAACTCAAGAAGCCGCACACCGCACCGCCTCCAAACCACTATCAGTCGGTCACCACATTGTATCGCCATCCCCCGGACGACGAAGACGCCAAGACGAAACGCCGTCGTCACAGCTCACGCCGTCATTGCCAACGAAGTCCCACACCGAGGTAGCCCGCTACGAAGCAGAGCTAGTCGGCTCAGGCCACTACAAGCCGTGTAGCCGTACCGCAATCGAATCCGCTTGCGCCGCCTCTGAAGACGTTGTCCCATGCCGGACGAGCCACTACCAAGTAGGGCTAGCCGCCGTAGTCTGCTGCAAGCTGCCGACACAATCATGAGCGGCTGCCTCTGGCGCTCACCAAGTCAACCCCGATCACCGAGATCCATACGCGCACACTGTCGCTTCCAGCAACCTAGCTGCCCTACCGAAGGTAGAAGTGCCACACTCCAACTCCAGCAACCATCAGAGCGCCTCCTTGCACCAGGATGATCGCCGCTATGCGGGACCGCCCGTCGCCACTCCACGCAGGTCACCTTGGCAACACATCTGCTAGCCACCACCTCTCACGTCGGCCTCCACGCCAACTCTGTGGGCACCTCACACGCCAGCCTCTTTGCCATCTTCGTGATCACAATTGGCACATGGTCCCGCTAGACCGTCGCCCTCCACTAGCCCTCATTCGCTGCATCAACACACTCATCATGGCTGCCTTCCACCACCGTGGACACCGGTACCTTGAATCCTCAGGTAGGTCTCCACCTTCCTTGCCACGGCACCAGCCGCCGCCACAGCCTGTCAGGGCACCACCTTCCAAGCGACGCCTCCAAGGAGGGGCACGACGCCGTCGTCGCCTGACCAGAAGGTCAAGGTTATACACCTCGGAAGGAACACGCCGTGCAGGAGGAGAGGGCCTTTCGATAGACGCTTCCAAGGAAGTGAACGGCGCCCGAAGGCGTCGCCGTCATCGACCCAAAGAATGGGCAAAGCTTTCGCCATGGCGCCTTGTCCCCAAGCATGACAGTGGTCGGCCCGTCCTCGCTGCGGTAGCCTTCCCTGCTGAGCCCGCCGACAGTGCCGGTAGCCCCAGGTCATAGGAGGAACAGAGGACGCCTTCATTGTCAATGTCGCCGAACTGTGAGAGGCTGGTGTACCCCGCTCGACCGACGTCTGCCTCGCCGCCATGACGCTGTAGACACGAAAAACGAGCAGGACATCGTCGTCCACGCCACCACGGCGCCGACGTCGCACAGCGAGAGTAGCCGCCCACACCACCACGATGTCTGACAGCGCACGCTGCTGGCAGCACCACCATTTGGCCGTCACCTCCGCTCCTCCCACACTGCCACCACCATGGCCTCCGTGTCCTGCACGCCGGCAACGCGCCGTGGCCGTCAAGCTCGGTCCCCGCCTCCTCCATCAACCGTCCATCCCAGCCCTGCGCAGATCCACCCGAAAGGCCGCCGAATCCACTCACGGAGGCGCCGGATCTGGCCCCACGGTGCCCCGCCGCAGCCGGACCTCGCTGCCACCGCCACTCAACAGGCCGCCTCCGCTGACCCGGTCTGTGGAACAACAGATGCCATGGGGACGGCAGATCCGGTCATCGGAGCACCGAGGCAGCCTCCCTCACGCCGCTCTGACGAAGAGTGTCCTTCTGCCGTCCTCATGGGCCTGCACCTCCGGGCACCCGCTCCAGCGACGGCAAGGAGAGAGAGAGAGAGAGAGAGAGAGAGAGAGAGAGAGAGAGAGAGAGAGAGGGAGGACGCTCGACGGCGGCGCGGCAAGGAGCCCCCGTGTCGCCTGCAGGAGCGACGCGGGGGAGAGAGATTGGTTTCGCTCTCCTACCATGCTCAATGCCCCCATTCGCTTCGCTGAAAAAACAAGTCAAAACACTGTTCCAGCTGATTTGTTGTGAGAGAAAAAAAAACTGTTCCAACTTAAAAAAACGGATTAAAAGAGAAGCGGATTAAAAGAGAAGCGAACGGAGCCAAAAGCAAATTCGTACGGAAAGATGATGTCTGTGAAGAGATGGCATACGCTAGCTGCGCTCATCAGGACGTACTGTATGTCAGTGTCAGGAACTCAGGATGAAGAAGATTCTACTCCTTGGCAAACACATACAAAGCGGTAGAGACATTAGAGTAGAGCAGACTGAAAAATGGAAACATGATTGAAACAAAGTTTCCGGAGAATCGGGATCGAGCGCACGATGATCGACAGACCAGACAAATGGCAAGGAACATGGCCCCCCATGACTACGGCAGAGACCGCCTGCACTGGATGTACTCTAGGAGTACTGCTGTTTGGATTTGGATTGGATCATTCAAACTGTCCGTCAGTGTCTCCTGTTGACTGGTACGGGGTAGATAAGATCCCATGTCCCCACCGTATCCGGCACGTTGACTTGTCCTCTCTTCAGGACCAGCGTAACATCCCCGCCGGTCTCCAGTTCGCCACCACCAGCCAACCAAAGTCCACACTCCACAGAGCTCCCTCAGCTCCCACCAACCCCACGGCGTAAGCGGCAGCGGCGGCGGCGCCATGACCTGGAACAACCCCCCTCCCCGTCCCTCCGACGACGACGCCGACGACGGCCGCCTCCGCGAGCTCGGGTACAAGCAGGAGCTCAAGCGCCACCTCTCGTACGTACGCCAACAACGCCGCCGCCTCTCCCTCCATCTCTGCTAGCTACATCGTCAGCTCGAGCGTTTGTTTGACCATTCCCTGCTTCCTCTTGCTTGCTTTGCCGCCCGCAGGGTGCTGTCCAACTTCTCCATCTCCTTCACCGTCATCTCCGTGCTGACGGGGGTCACCACGCTCTACAACACCGGCCTCGCCTTCGGCGGGCCCGCCACCATGACGCTCGGCTGGTTCCTCGCGGGCGCCTTCACCATGGCCGTCGGCCTCTCCATGGCCGAGATCTGCTCCGCCTTCCCCACCTCCGGCGGCCTCTACTACTGGAGCGCCCGCCTCTCCGGCCACCGCTGGGCGCCCTTCGCCTCCTGGATCACCGGATGGTAGGTAGCTACTCTTCCACTGTATGACTTGTTCCTTTTACATTAAAAAAATGGAATCTTTATCTGTGATCATGAAAAATGGTAACTTTATTTGCGATCATGAACGCTGCTTTGATCTTGGCTTGGAGCACTCTTGTTCAGTATGTATGCGTTCACAGTTCACTTGAGAACGTACCATTGTCCTGTTTCCAATTGTTCACTCTGAAACCGCGACCTCAGTTCTTTCTAGCCTCTAACACGTATCGTTTCTTTGCCTCTGTTACTACTTTCAGGTTCAACATCGTGGCACAAGTAAGCAAGCAGAGTATCCCGTTTCTGAATCTCCATTCCTCCAATCAATCAATCTTCAGTCTCAGCTCTCAGCCACTGCTTATTCGATATTCGATCCAATCCACCTCTCTTCTCAATTTCTGCAGTGGGCAGGCACTGCCAGCATCGACTTCTCGCTGGCACAGCTAATCCAGGTGATCATCCTTCTCAGCACTGGGGGCAACAATGGCGGGGGTTACTTGGCGTCAAAGTACGTCGTTTTTGCCTTCCACGCAGGGATTCTGCTGAGCCACGCCGCCATCAACAGCCTCTCCATCACTTGGCTATCTTTGCTCGGACAGTTCGCTGCGCTTTGGAATATGCTAGGTAGTAATGTCTGACTGATGTCTCTATAGACTCTGCATCACTTCAATTGCAAAGGCAAACAAACATATTTTACTAGTATTTACTTTGCTGATGAGATGTGCATGCCATGATATCTGTCTGTCCTGTTTTTTCAGGTGTCTTTATCCTGATGATTGCTGTACCAGTTTTTGCTACTGAGAGGGCCAGTGCAAAATACGTTTTCACCCATTTCAACACGGATAACAGCGCCGGAATCCACAACAACCTCCACATCTTCGTTCTGGGTCTCCTCATGAGCCAATACACGCTGTCAGGATACGACGCATCTGCACACATGGTAACAGAAAGAAAATCCTGCTAGCTAGTGTCATGGAAACTTACTAGTTACTATGGTAATTAAGTAGCACTGTCCTAACACTGAATGTGTTTTGGCTCTATGATATGATACAGACCGAAGAGACGAAAAACGCAGGCAGGAACGGCCCGATTGGAATAATCAGTGCCATCGGTATATCGTTGGTAGTAGGCTGGGGGTACATTCTTGGCATCACGTTTGCAGTGAAGGACATCCCCTTCCTCCTGAGCCCCGACAACGATGCGGGAGGGTACGCGATCGCTCAGGTGTTCTACCTCGCCTTCAAAAGCCGGTACGGGAATGGTGCTGGAGGAATCGTCTGCTTGTGGATCGTCGCCGTCGCTATATACTTCTGTGGCATGAGCTCGATGACTAGCAACTCAAGGTGATACTCTGCTGAACTTGTCATTGAGATGTCTGAAGAACTCCATAGTGGAGCAACCATGATTGATTACTGCTGATGGCCGCTGCCTTTTGTTCAGGATGACTTATGCGTTCTCAAGAGATGGGGCGATGCCGTTTTCATCCATCTGGCACAAGGTTAACAAGCAAGAAGTGCCGATAAACGCCGTCTGGCTCTCAGCTTTCATTTCCCTTTGCATGGCATTGCCGGTAACTGAACTGAATCTTCCCACTAGTAGCCTTCAGAATTGAGGTTACAGACTTACAGTTCACCTAGCACGCAGCCTCTGATCAGATCAATGCAACGCATGATGATTCACCTTGCTTGTTTGTTTTCCAATCACCCAAATGCAGTCTCTGGGCAGCCTGGTCGCGTTCCAGGCGATGGCATCTGTCGCGACGACCGCGGTCTACATCGCCTACGCGCTGCCGATCCTCTTCCGTGTGACGCTGGCGCGCAACCGCTTCGTACCAGGCCCCTTCAGCCTCGGCCGGTACGGCGTGCTCGTGGGCTGGATCGCGGTGCTCTGGGTTGCAACCATCACCGTGCTCTTCTCGCTGCCGGTGTCGTACCCGGTGACCAAGAACACCATCAACTACACTCCGGTCGCCGTCGGTGGGCTCTTCACCCTGATCTTGTCGTCGTGGATCGTCAGCGCAAGGCACTGGTTCACGGGTCCCGTCACGAATTTGGGAGGATAGAGTGGTGTTGAGTTGTGTGATTTCAGTAGTATGCAATGCTAAGTCACAACCATAAGACCTTCTAGGACGCTCATTGGAAGCGTGTCATGTGTATGGTTAAACTCTTCTTCTTAATTACAATGATACGTAAATCTTTTGTATATTTGAGAAAAAAAAAGTAGTATGCAATGCTAGGGGGTGAACGTTGACTGTTGAGGTGCACGGTTTCAGATGGTGTATAGTGACTGCTGTTAATTGTAGGATTAGATGTTTAAGAGTGCTGATAGTGCAGCAAACAACCAGCAGTTCTTGTACTAGCTCAACACCGTTTGATGTAACGTCATACATTTTTTTTTCTAGAACGTGCTTAGCACGTGTTTCGCTAAGAAGAAGTTTAGAAGCATACACGCCCTACATCACATACAGCGAGATGCCATTAGTGATGGGGTTCAACACAAACAAAATGCACCGCAGAGCGGTGGAACGCACACTGGTTTGATTAACTAAGAAACTAATTCTGCGACCAAAATGTCGGGTCAGCGCTGCCCACTAGGCATGCTCAATATCGGGCAGCACCATGCCCATGCGCGTTCCAGCCATCGGGAACAGCTCACGCATGGCAGCCTGCTTGGAGGCGGAAAGCGGCCCGGCAAACGTTTCATGGAACTTTGCCACAATGGCCGGATCCGGCGTCTGCGACCCGTTCGCCGGCTCGCGTCTCCACTTGTTGAGAAGGACGCGCTTCGCCTGCTTCTCCGGGTTGGGGTCGCGGTGGATGGACTTGGTAGCCAACATGTCACTGTGTCTTGGGACAAACACGGAGTCGTCAGGACACGATACACGACGGCGCGGGGAGGATGCGATCAGCGGTTCCTCCAGTGGCAGCTTCAGGGATGCGATGAAGCTCTGCAAGGAGGCCACATGTACTTTAGGTGATCTAATAGGTGCCGCTGCCGCTGCCGGCTAAGCGCTTGGGGTCGCGACTTGGGCCACCTCATCGGGCACGGTCACAATTGTGGAGGGCGCCGGAGATTCCTCCATATCCTCGGCCACAGGCTGTAGTACATCCTCCAGCCCGAGCCCAGATGCGGAAGTGGTGCCGTTGTCAGCCCCCAACGCGCCACAGTTCTCGACGTCTACCCTGGGTTCATCTAGACCTGGAAGTACTAGGCTCACAAGCCCCCAGCACTCCCAATGACGCTGGGGCTGCCACACCCACCGACAGCGACCCAGGGCACAGACAGACTTCAACCAGCATAGGGTCAAAGGTTCGTTGCGGAGCCTCCGAGCGACGGTCCACCACGAGCTCTTACTCCCAACATGCTACGCCCCTCTGTTCATCACCTCCCTGCAGAACGACAGCAGGAGAACCCGGCTTTGACATCGTGCCCCACTCACAAGACATGGGGTCCCAAGGGATGTCAGCCAACTGTGACCTGGTCTCCACCAGGGTGGAAGTGAGGGAGCTAAATGAGGGGACCCACTCCAGCTCCAACGACTGCCCAAAGTCTCCGCCATCGACACCTTCGGGAAGGGGACCGCTGGAAGGGTCCAAGGAGGCCGAGAGAGCAGACGTCGAGTCGTCCACGATGTGCGGATTGGGCTGCTGTGATGACATCCTTTGCGGCACCCCACGGTGACCGTCGAACGGATGCAACAGCGGGGGACCTCGCCTGCCCTCCCTAGCAGCCGCCGCGAGAGAACAATCATGGGCCCGATGACCTTCACGCCGGCAGTTGAGGCATTGCGATAGGAAAGTGCACGCCGCCTTGACGTGATCGCCTGCCAGGCAGTTGAAGCATATGCCTATGAGATTCGGAGGGACTGGCCTTGCCGGCCATGGCAGCACCCGACGGTGATTGTGCACCTAGCGGAAGCCCTCAGCATCAGGCTCCATGAACATCCTCGTGGGGTGGACGATGATAGAGGCCAGGCGTCTCTCTAGCGCCAGCTCAATGCCTCACACAGCGCCCAAGGAAGCCTCATTTGCGCCAGATCGACAAGGGCAGTGACTGACAGACCAGGGTCCTAGGGGTTCCCCATGGGTGTAACACCCCAGGTGTTTGTCACCAGTTAAGCAATGGGTTTGAGCTCAAACATGACTTGTTAAGTGGTGATGAAGGTGTCAAGATCAAATCTACAAGAGTGAGCTCCAACTTAAACTTGGACAACACACCCTTACTTACATGTGTACCCTTGTTAAGATTATGCAAGAGTAATGTTAAACATGTTTATTTCATGTACATTACATCAACATGCATCCATCTTGACCAGTGGAAAAGTTTCAAGAAGTTTGGATCTAAAAAGTTACATGAAATGATGAGTTACATTCTTGCTTGAATTGCACCATTAAGTGAATGGAATTATAGGTCATCAACCAAACCTTGCTACCTTACCCAAATGCCTCTAATTGAAGTCTACAACAAAAGTCATGGAGAGTTCGTGTTGAGCAAATGTCAAGAAAAGGACACAATTGGTCGAAAACCCTAATTCCAGGGTTTAACGAGGTGCTGATTTGACCAAGATGAAGAAATAGTTTCTCTACCAGATATGAAGTTTGACCGTTAATAAAAGTTGAATTTTGAGTGGAGTAAAACAAACTTTATTTTTGGACCAAGACCTGATTCAACTTCTAAGTGGCTCAAACAGAGGACTCAAGATGGAATCAGCTGCTATTTATGGGCCCTAAATAATTGTAAGTCCGGAATTCATCGTCATTGACATTGGCGTTTCGCGTTCTCAGATTTTTGTTAAGCAACTCAAGTTGAGCCAAATATATAGCCTGTTCGGGAGGCCGTATCGTATCGTGGATTATTTACTGCTGGCTGGTTTGGTGTGAGAGAAAAACACTGTTCCCGGCTGGAAATTTACGATCGTTTACGAGCAAGCGAACAGGCTGATAAAAGTTGGAATATATGTTTTGGAGAAGGACATACAAAAAGTCAGAATCAATTGGACCACGTTTTGACCAAGTAATTCGAGCTCAAGCAGAGAAAGGCTTAATCCTTGATTAGTCACTAACACTGTCAACTTCGAGCTTAATTAGGTGCTAATGGAGAGCTCTAATGGCTAGGCACCCTTAATGAGTTTTGTAGATCATTAGGTGGGCTGCAACTTCACTTTTGGGCCCAAGGTCCAAATCAGCCCGTAGCTAGCCCAAATTGGCTCCCACCTCGCCCACACCGACGCGCGCTAGGTGTTGGACGATGGGCCCCAAAGGGGACACGCGGTTGCCATGCTCGCCGCCCCTGCTCCATGCGTCGGGGACACCCTGCCCACGCTGCGCCACTACCAGACACTGTCCCGCACCGAGCTCCACTCCGCGCTCGCCTTCTCTTCCCTTTCTCTCGCTCTCGCCGTCACTGCTGCTCCTCCATGGCCGCTGCCGCCATAGCGAGCCATCGAGCAGAGCCCAAGCTGCTGCTATAGGCGCTGCTCCCTCTCCTCCTCCTCTGCATAGCTCTACGCCCGCCTGCTCTATCACCGCACGCTGCTCTCTCGCTAGCGCTGCTGCTGCTGTCGCTTGCAGCCACACCCGCCATGGATGCCGGAGCAGAGCTCAATGCCACCCGCGCCACCTGTCCCCTTTGTGCCTCCTCTATCCCAACTAGCCTCACCTTCGTGTTCCTCGAGCCACCCCATGCACGCCGTGCCTCTCCTCCGAACGCCTCCACCACCGTGAGCGGCTGCTGCCGGCGAGGCTGCCGCGACCGTCGCTGGCTCATGTGGCCGACCCTCCACCAGCCGTCTCCGTCCGCGATTGGACCTCCTACGGGTGCATCTAGGCACGTAGATGCTCTGAGACTCTTCCTTCGCCGCCAACGAGCACCACGGCAGCTAGAATCATGAGCTCCAGCGAGCTGCTCTGCTTCTGGTCGGGTGAAGAAGAGGAAGGAGCTTCTCGTGTAAATAGGAAGTCTTCTAGGGTGTTAAGTGCAGAATCCAAGACTCATACAAATAGTGTTGTTAGGACTTGTTTGCTTGATTTAATTAAAGTTTCTTGCAAGGTCCTCTGTGCAAAATGTGTTTTTCCTTTTTTCCTTTTAATTGGCTAAAGCTCTGAAAAATCCTAATAAATTGTAGAAAAATCCAAAATAGCAACTGAGGACTTTTGGAATCCTTGTAAATAGATCTACACAATATAGTCATAATATGATATGTTTTAGTAGAAAGTTTTCACTGTTTTTATTTATCTATGATAATTAGGGTTTTCTAGGAAGAAATTCATATCTAAAGTTGTGGTGCTCCAATTGCTGTGAAATTTTTATGGTAGGCTACTGATGCTATGTGTGTGCTGTGGTAAAAATTTCATGCCCATTGGATGCATCATGAATGAGTTATTGATTTATCTTGTTTAGGGTTTGATAAATAGCTTTAAATGGTTTTAAATAAGTTATAATTTTTATGATGAGGTAAAAATGGAAAATGTTGTTCCATTACCTTGGTATGATGTTGTTGTGTCATGTTGATACATAATATGGCCATGCATTTGCAGAAAATATTGAATTTCATATTTATCTTGCTCTCACATGATTTCTTGCAATTGCAATTTGTCCTTTTTGTAGTAATTAAATTACAAAACCTGAGCATGTGAATTTTGTACAGTAATCATGTTTGGTCATCATCTTCCTCTCATAAAAATGTCAGGCCCAAACTAGTTGTTCTCATATGGCACTAAAAATAATATATATGTCATTCTATGGAAGTTAATGAAAGTTAATAACAAATAGGCATATGCCTAAGCCATGAGATGCTACTTTAATTACACTAACTTTGTGAAATGTAGTTGAGCTATATGGATGTCTGTTTGACCCTTTGAATGATATGTGTATGAAATCTCTGTTGGGGAAAACAAGTGAAAACACCAACATGCTACCTTTTGAAATTTGGTTGCATGTGTACTTTTTGTGGTGCAATCATTTTCGAGATGATAATAATGTTTTCTGTAAATATGGTGAATACAAAAGTTGTAGGTAACTTCATAATCTAGCTTGTGTTAAATTTTCATAACCATAAGCCCGATGGTTTAGGAGCTATATATTTTACAAGTTTATTGTCTGGTTTTGCATGCTCTCTGTGCAGATCTGAATGATTGTGTTGTTTGACTTAGCTAAGCTTTGAATCATATCTTGGGGATACTAGAAGAAGTGTAGTTCTTTTCATGAGCTTTCCAAATTGTTAAAGATCACACCTTTTGGTGGTCTAAATCTCTAGTTATGAGCTTATGAAGTGGAATGACAGAATCTGTTCTAATCTGGACAGAGATGCCTTCTTTGTGATGTTGATTTACCGAGGTCCTTCGTAGCTCTCCAATTATATAAGTGAAAGTATGCACGTGTCAATGTATTAGCGGGAGCAGCCATACTTGATCTTGTATAAATTGGGTGGTTCTATCACAATGGGGGTGATACTTGGATGGGCCCTGGGATGGCCCATGATTTGTTGAAGGACGCGAGACAAGGTGACATGGACTTCAAGCTATTCCACATCGACTTAGTAGGCTTACTATGAAAGCTAGATTACGTAATAGGACTATGACTCTTCTCTTATAACCAATTCGGACTAGATACGTGCCCTTACCCTCTCCCCTATATAAAGAGAGGTACAATGCACCCCCTTGTAATCCTAACAATCATACAATCAATCCAACGCAAAAGGCTACACACCGACTAGACGTAAAGGTTATTACTCGACAAGAGGGCCCAAACTAGTATAAATCGTTCATCTCTTTGCATTTACTATCGAGTTCTGCATACACCAAAGCCCTTCAAACATCATCCTAGGTACCACCATGACGGGTTGTTGGTCATCAAACACCGATAGCTGGCGCGCCAGGTAGGGGCTTTTGGTGACTTCACGATCGAGAGCTCGGCGGACCTCGATGACATGATTTTCTCGGTGGGTATCACCTTCATCTTCAGCTCCTGGATCTGCAAGGTAGACGACACCGGTGAGCTCCAAAGTCATGTCACGGAGATCCTAGCACCTTAAGCTTCACTAGACGTCTCGACGACCACGCTGGATCAAGTCGCCGAGAAGTTTTCGCACCTCTCAATCTCTGATCCAACTCAAACTCAGGAGGTCACCATCAAACAAGACTCCTACTCGGGCACATCACCTTTGTCTAGGCTTGGGATCCCATCTGAAGCCCAACACAAAGACCTAGTTCGTTTTCCACTCGGACTAAAAAATTCAGCTTCAATCTATCAAGATACAATCAGCTACCTCATACAGTTTGAGCAAGAGATCCCTCTTATAGGTGAACAGAGAGGTTTCGTTCTATCCATCACACCCAAAGGAGGCATCATCCATTGGCTAGGTGCTTGACCTGACACTTCTTTAACAGATCCATCTTGTCTAGTCGGCATGGTGGAACTCTTGCCTTATCAGGACGACAGAACTCTTCCAACAGACAACAACAATCACGGTTCTATAGAAATCTTGGACATCACGACGACTATAGAATCTAGAACTCACTCGGCCATGAGGTACTCTAGAGAAGTCTTTATGGCTGGGCAACCACCTCAGATCCATATGCCTAACCCACTAGATATCCAAGATGGAGAGGAAGCCTTGTCTAACATCTCCCCGGACATTGCGCCACCCAAAAAGAGACGGATGAGCAGAAGACGGCTAAGGAAAGGAAGAACAGAGCTCAATAGGCTCGGCGCAACCACGCCCAACACCACAAGGAAGAGTGGCAGTGGTATCAGTCAGCTTGTCAAGATGTTGAACGACGACGCTTGGCTACAGAGGCAGCATATGAATAGCGTCTATGGGATGAAGGAGTAGAACGATAGCGCCAAGACCATGATGCTGTCAGAGCCTCTGCATCACGTAACCTTGAGCCTGAGTTAATGGAAGTAGCTGGTCACAGGGTCTTCACTACGCCCTATGCCAATGTCTATGCCCTGGTAGAAGAGATGGCGGCCATAGAAAACCCTACTCTAGATCAGCAATGACTCAAAGTCATTCTAGAATCCACAGCCCTTCAGATGCAGGCTGCAAAAGTGACATCCCAAGCTAACCCTTCCTAAGGACCAGAGGCGCGGGCACCAGCCCACTCTCATCTAGGACCATAGGGTAACCAAGGAGGAGAATAGCGAGTACCAATCCACTCCCGTCTAGGGCCGTAAGGTAACTAGAACAAGAATCAGGGTGCTACACATTCGGCCTATCATGGGCACCAGTACAGCAATAGGGAAGGCAGAGGTGAGTCTGAGTATAAAGAGGCCGCAATCTCAATGGACAGGTTCCCATGTTTCTCTGATAGACTACTCTCTGTCTGGCTTCCCTACAAGTTCAAGTCGTCCAACCATACCAAGTACGACGGGAAGACATAACCCAACCAATGGTTGCGCATCTACTATCAGTCCATTGAGTTGCCAGACATTGACGACGACATCAAAGTGTTATATTTTCCCATGGCACTCAACACTGTGCCTCTCACCTAGTTTGATAAGCTACGAGCCAACTCCATCGATACTTGGGCACAGCTTCAGCGCAAATTTTGTAAAAAAATTTGCGGCGTCCTCACCCACCCAAGTACTCGGAACAAGCTTAGAACTTGCAAGCAGAAACCAGATGAAACCTTCTAGCAATATTATCGCTGCTTTGCTGAGTTGTGAGCCCAAGTCTATGATATCACAGATAGGGAGGTGATAGATCACTTCGCCAATGGGATCAAATACAAGTGGCAATTTGAAAAATTCTACGACGATAATCCAGAAACCGCCGAGGAATTTAAGCGTACAGTACAGAAGATGATTGCATCTAAAGGGTGTACTCATGAACGATTCCCACACGGCCAATAATACAAAGGTTACGACCTCAGAAGCAATCAAGGTGGATAGTCTGGCAGAAAGAGAGGACCCGACAACACCATTGCTTCCATGGACAGGTCCAAGAATTCTAACAAAAATAACAAGAAGTTTGAAGACCTCAAGAATTTACCCTGCCCTTTCCACAAGAACGCCAAGCACATGGTGGCCGAGTGCAGACAACTTCAAGAACTGGGTTTCTACGACAAAAGCAACAAGGGCAAGGGTAAAGCTGATAACAACAAAGATGAAGACGACAACGCTAACCCTGGCTTTCAATAGTCTAAGGGCCAAATTGTAGTAATCTTTGTGGGGCTACTGACTTCAGCAAACAAGCGCTCAGGGAAGTTGGCTCTTTAGGACATCATGGTAGGAGAGCCCTTAACACCAAAGTACCTTAATTGGTCCGAGTACCCGATCTAGTTTTCTAGAAAAGATCAATGGACTAGCGTGACTAACACCGGCCACTATCCACTCATCTTGGGTCCAACAATAGCCGGCATGACAGTCCCAAGGTCCTGATCGATGGCGATGCATGATTGAATATAATATTTATAGATACGCTGAAGAAGATAGGCCTGGACTTTACTAGCCTACTCACCCCCACTAATGTCCCTTTCTATGGGATAGTACCCAGCAAGGCTGCCATGCCACTCGGACAGATCATGCTCCCGGTAACATTTGGCAACCCAAACAATTTTCAAATAGAGTTCATCAAGTTCGAGGTGGCTGACTTCAAATCATCATACCATGCTATCTTTGGTCGATCAGCTTTGTCCAAGTTCATGGCCATACCACATTGCTCATACCTCTTGCTCAAGATGCCAGGCCCCAATGGCGTACTCTCCTTCCGAGGCAACCTTAAGCACTCATGTGACTATGACACGGAAGCTATCTAGATTGTAGCCAAAACACAACAATCCTATGAAGCATAGGAGATTGACAACATTGCATAGCAGACTAAGCCAGAAGACATGGAGATTCCGACTAAGAAGGTAGGAATCATTGCACCACCCTCTAAGACGGATACCATCGAGATTGATCTGGGTACTGGTGATCCCTCTAAGATGGCTATCATCAGCGCCCACCTTTCCAAAGAATATGAACTCGCGCTCACCAACTTTCTTAGGGAAAACAAGAATATCTTCACATGGAAGCTGGCTGATATGCTGGGTGTTCCGAGAGAGTTGGCTGAGCACAAATTGGATTTAAACCCCGGCTCCAAGCCAGTCAAGCAACATCTATGATGGTTCTCACCAGATAAGAAAGTGACAATCAAGAAGGAAATCTCCAAGCTATTGACAGTCTGGTTTATTAGGGAAATCCTTCACCCTGACTGGCTAGTCAATCCTATACTTGTCCAGAAGAAGAACTCGAAAGAGTGGTGCATGTGCGTCGACTACATAGATCTCAACAAACACTGCCTGAAGAATCCCTTTGGCTTACCTCGCATTGATCAGATCATAGACTCTATGGGCAGGTTGGCTCTTTTATCCTTCCTTGATTGCTACTCGGGCTACCATCAGATTGCCCTCCGTAAAGAAGATCAGAGAAAGACATCCTTCATCACTCCGTTTGGTGCCTACTATTACACGACCATGTCCTTCAGGTTAAAAAATGCCGGTGCAACCTATTAGCGGGCTGTCCAGGCATGCCTAAGCGAATAGATCGGTCATAATGTAGAAGCCTACATGGATGATGTCGTCGTCAAGACCAAGGACCCTTCTACTCTGATCGCAAACTTGAAGCAAACCTTTGACAATCTTCGTGAGTACAAGTGGAAGCTTAACCCAACAAAGTGTGTGTTTGGAGTTCCTTCCGGATAGCTATTGGGTTTCCTCATGAGCCATCGAGGTATCGAAGCTATCACAAAACAGATTCAAGCAATCACTCAGATGACTCAACCTCACTGCGTCAAAGATGTTCAGAAACTGACAGGGTGCATGGCTGCTCTCAATCATTTCATCTCGTGACTCGGGGAGAAAGGTTTGCCCCTCTTCAAGTTGTTGAAAAAGTTGGGCAAGTTTGTGTGGACAGCTAAAGCTGATGAAGCCTTCTAGAAGCTTAAAAAGTACATGTCCACCTCTCCAATACTTACTCCACCCGAGAAGCACGAACCACTCCTACTCTACATTGCAGCTACTACTATGGTAGTCAGCACGGCAATAGTTGTGGAGCAGGCTGAAGAAGGGCACGTATATAAGGTACAATGGCCCGTCTATTATATTAGCGAGGTGCTATCAGAATCCAAGGCCAAGTACCCACATGTGCAAACGCTCCTCTATGCCCTCTTGATCACTTCTCGTAAGCTACACCACTACTTTGACGAACACAAGGTAATAGTGGTATCCGACTTCCCACTTGGCAATGTCCTACGCAATCAGGATGCAACAGGACACATATCCAAGTGGTCAATCGAACTCAGAGCTCAGAACATCGAGTTCGTCTCCCGCAAGGCTATCAAATCTCAACTCTTGGTTGATTTCATAGCCGAGTGGACCGAAGCCCAGCAGCCTACTCCGACAGTTATCCTCGACCATTGGAAGATGTATTTCGATGGTTCCCTCAAGCTAGGAAGCGCATGCGCTGGCGTTCTCTTCATATCTCCAGATGGAAAGCAGCTTAAATATGTCCTACAAATACTTTGGCCTGCTACCAACAATGAAGCCAAGTATGAGGCCCTCCTTCACGGCCTCCGAGTAGCAGTCTCACTCGGCATCAAGTGTTTGCTCGTCTATGGCAAATCCTCGGTGGTCATCAACTAGGTCAACAAGGATTGGGACTACACCAAGGAGACCATGTATGCTTACTATGCAGAAGTCCGCAAACTTGAGAAACACTTCCAAGGTCTAGAAATCCTCCATGTTATGCGAGATCTCAATGTTGCGGCTGATGTTTTGGCCAAATTGGGATCAGATAGAGCCTAGGTACCCCATGATGTGTTTGTTCAGGAACTCCAAGTCCCTTCAATCAAACAAGAAGTCTCCACATCCATCGGTACTCCGACTCCTGATATCCAGGTACTAGCATGGATGCAAGTATTTATTGATTACATCTGAGACCATAAGTTGCCCGATGACAACATAGAAGCAGAGCAGATCATGCACAAAAGCAAGAATTATGTCTTTATCGGGGATAGGCTCTAGCGATGGGGCTGAAAGCTCTAGTTTGGTTTTGGTGAATTGATGAAATCCTAAGTGTTAACCTAGTTTATCAAGTGATCATGAGATAGGTAGCACATTCCAAGTGATGAAGAAAATGAAGACCATGACATGATGATGATGATGATGCCATGCTGATGACCAAGCACTTTGACTTGAAAAGAAGAAAGAGAAAAATAAAAGGCTCAAGGCAAAGGTATAAATGGTAGTGTCAACATAGAATTTCGTCCCATGCCGAGGACACATGCAGCAAGCCAGAACAGTCCGCTCGATGGAGCAGATCCGCCTAGCTTCAGCGCAGAGGTGGTCGATCCTACACAATCCTCTCGAGGCGTGCCAGTCAATTTGACCCTGCAATTGACAAGGAGAGAAAGTTCATCAGTAATTAAGGGTGGAACTTGCCGGTGTTGCCAGACAATCCCGAATGTACGGCTGTGAGAGCCAATATGGAAGGAAATCGGCTAAATAGCCGATCCCAGTATATTCATGAGAATAAGTCAGCTAGAGCTCATGGGGTTGTGTGAAGAAGAATCGGTTATCATTCAGAATAAATATCATTTAAGCAAACATTAGTCAATGGCAATAAGATATCGATGATGGTCGGTTTATATTGAGCCAATGATTACAAGTAACCAAACTCCTATTTATGTAAAGAAATAATTCAACATCACTTAACCATTTAATAAAGATAAGTCTAATGAACATGTTAGATCTCATCTATCACCATGACCAGTGGGGCATGAGACAGAATCATGTAGGCTGTAGAAACAACAATAGACTCGATGACCCTAACTCATTACTAATATCAGTGGGGCATGAGGCAGAATCATGCAGGCCGTAATACAATAACAAGATCATAGGGCTAACACATCTTTCAACTTATCTCTACTTCAATGATCTCGTGATGTGAACTGTTTGTGAAAGCACTCGATATCGGCTAAACAACCAATTCAGGCATAGCGCACAGTTAATGTCATGCCTTCTCAGGAACGGATCTATCAACTAACGATCCCCACTCCACGGTGCTAACAGTGGGGTGAGAGGCAGAATCCCATAGGCCGTGATAACGGGCCATGGAATGGTTCTCGCTAACCAATAGATCTACTCAAGATCAAACATGCCTTAACCGCACACTATGCACGATTAAGATTGATATAAAACAACCAATTAAAACATAACTCATCGTTTAAGATGTAGATTAGATCAGTTTGAGAGTAGCAAACAATGGGTTAAATAAGATATAAGGCCAATCCAGATCAATCTTAATCGGACAGAGTGATATTGCTGTAATTAGATAAATAATGAAAGCAATAAGCAATATCGGTAACTTAATGAATCTACCAAAGACTGCCATTCAAAGGTAGAGCCGATAACTTGACCTCGATCTAGTTCAAGAAGTGGGGTGTGAGGCAGAATCACACAGGCCATACTTGAACTAGGCAAGAGTCGATAACTAGCCTATACTAGAGTCACAGTGGGGGTCGACCGGATCGATGTAGCCATACGAACAGACGTATAAACCATGACGGTACTTATAGAAAAGCAGTGGAGGTCGACCGGATCGATGCAGTCGTACTTGCTGAAGAACTCGACAAGATCTACTCTACTCCTACGCCTAAGGGGTGGCCGGAGCCGAAAAAAGTAATTGACTTATATTTGATTGATTGTTGTCCCTTACAATAGCCGGGGTTTGGTATTTATACCTGAAGCCTAAACATGAATCCTACTTGAGCACAATTTGTTACAGACTTTGGCATAAAAATGAAAAAAATTCCTAATTTAAGATAACTTGGACTCTAATCTTTCCCTTTTTGTAGAGTCCAACATGTTTTCGTTCTGGCGTCGAGCGTAGCCTCTGTCGTTATCTACTAGCGCTGTCCGAAGAAATCCGATTCCTAGATTTCACATCTGAATCAGCTATTTCTAATCCGCCCGCAACTGATCCCTTGATGATACGATCCTAGGAGCTTCTAGGTCCCTGTGACTCTCCTTCCAAATTTTGGTGTAAACAAGTAGGAACCATTTTGTTTTGGTGATCGAGACACTTAGTGAGTGTGATCACATTTAGGATCGATAGCTGTACTATTAAGAGGGGTGAAACTCGTATCGGAATGCGGTTATCAAAGTGCCACTAGATGCTCTAACTCATTGCATATGCATTTAGGATCTAGTGGAGTGCTAACACCCTTGAAAATGTTTGTGAAAATATGCTAACACATGTGCATAAGGTGATACACTTGATGGTTGGCACATTTGAGCAAGGGTTAGGAACTTCACCGATGGAGTGTCCGCCCATAGAGTGCGGATAGTCAGACGGTGCCACCGGCGCCCTAGATAGAAAAGACGGAGGTCACTGTAAGTGACCTGATGCTGGTCTCAGTTTGATCGGTGCGTCCGGTCAGTGGTAGCAGAGGGCGCGTAGTGTCGGTCTCTGACCGGACGCTAGGTCACTTAGTGATCGGACACTGATGGGCTACGTCCGGTCCTGCTGACGTGGCAGTAGACAAAGGAGTCACTGAGTGACCAGACGCTGGGTGAGTCCGGTCAAGCATGACCGGATGCTAGGGTTAAGCGTCCGGTCACTTTGAGCTGCTGCGTCCGGTCATCACTTGGCCATTGAGATCGGGGGATCAACATTTGAAGAGAGGAGACACATGGCACGCATCGCGTGACCGGACGCTAAGGTCCAGCATCTGATCAATATGACCGGAGCGTCCGGTCACCCCGTGTTATGCCCAGTGAAGGGGTACAATGGCTCTATTTCGTGGGGGCTTCTATTTAAGCCCCATGGCTGGCTTAAGCTCACTCACTTAGCCATTTACATTGACATAGCAACCTTGTGAGCTTAGCAAAAGCCCTCCCACTCATCTCCATCCTTGATTCATCATCTTTGTGAGATTGGGAGAGAATCCAAGTGCATTGCTTGAGTGTTTGCATCTAGAGGCACTTGGTGTTCATGTTTTGCTGTGGGTTTCGCCTGTTACTCTTGGTGGTTGCGCCACCTAGATGGTTTGGAGCAACGGGGATCGTCAACCGGAGGGTGGTGATTGTCTTCGGCTCCTATCGTGGTGATTGTGAGGGGTTCTTGACCTTTCCCCGGTGGAGAGCCAAAATGTACTCTAATGGATTGCTCGTGGCTTGTGTGATCCTCATCTTGTGTTGGTTGTGCGGCACCCTATTGATGGTTTGGCGTGTGATGCCAATTAGTGCGCGAACCTCCAAGTGAGTGAATCGCCACAATGAGGAGTAGCTTGCCAGCAAGCAAGTGAACCTTGGTAAAAAATCATTGTGTTCATCATTTGATTCCGAGGTGATTGGTCTTCATTGGTATTCATTCTTGTGATTGATTGGCTCCTTCCTTGACATGGCGGTATAAACAAATTGCTCACTCTCTTTACTTTACCGCAAACTAGTTGTCAAGCTCTTTAGTGTAGCTAGTTGTGAGAGCTTGTTAGTTTGGTTAGTGTGGCTCTTTAGTTAGCCTTTGAGAGCACATTAACTTAGTGTAGTGTCATAGCTATTGTGTGGATAGAAACTATATAAACTAGAATTGTGGTAGGTGGCTTTCATTTTTAAATAGGCTAGCGCAACACTTGCTTCGCCTCATAATTGTCTAACCGGATTGTTAAGTGTTGTTGTAGAATTTTTAATAGGCTATTCACCCCCTCTAGCCATAGGACCTTTCAGGGGCGCATCATCTGGTGTTCTCCTCAAATGCATTACACCTGAAGAAGGGTAGAAAATCTTGGAGGAAATTCACTTTGGGTGTTGTGGTAACCACGTAGCCTCTAGGACCTTAGTCAGCAAGGCTTTCAGATCCGGGTACTATTGGTCTACAACACTGAAAGACACAGAAGAGTTAGTGCAACACTGCAAGGGCTGTCAGTTCTTCGCCAAGCAAGCCCATGTCCCAGCTCACAACCTTATCTGCATCCCTCCATCATGGCCTTTTTCATGCTAGGGGCTTGACATGATTGGACCTCTCAAACGAGCATCGGGTGGTTTCAAGTACATCTACGTGGCTATTGAGAAGTTCACTAAGTGGATAGAATACAAGCCACTCATCAAGTTCAACACCACAAAGGCGGTCGAGTTCATGCAAGACATTATGTACCGGTTCGGTATGCCCAATTAGATCATTACAAATCTTGGCTCACCCTTTACAGCTATCGAGTTCAGAAGTTGGGCTCAAGATTGTGACATCAGCATCGACTATGCTTTCATAGCACATCCTCAAGCGAACGGCCAAGTAGAGCGGGCTAACAGGCTACTTCGAGCCGGACTAAAGCAAGGCTATTCAATGAGATTAAAGACTACGTCGGCAAGTGGATATATGAGTTACCCAAGGTAGTTTGGGGACTGCGCACTCAGTAAAGTAGAGCGATAGGATACTCTCCCTTTTTTCTAGTTTATGGTTTAGAAGCCATCTTGCCAGCAGATTTGATATGGAACTCTCCTAGGGTTGAACGATACAATGAAGACGAAGCAGACAAAACCCGGTGGCTAGAAATTGACAGTGCCGAAGAAATCAAGCTTAATGTACTCTTCCAGTCTGCCAAGTACCTGCAAGGCCTACGATGTCACTACGACAAGAATGTGCACACATGTACCTTTCAAGTCAGAGGTCTAGTCCTCAAGCATATCCAGAATACGTTGGGACGACACAAGCTACTTAGCCCCTAAGAAGGCCCTTCATTGTCTCCAAAGTTACTCGACCAGGCTCCTTCAAGTTAATCACAGAGGACGGTGATCCCATGCCTAACTCCTGGAACATCGATCAACTATAGAGATTTTATGCCTAATATTATTAAGTAGCTCAGATGTTTCAGTAAATTCAGTGTTCTAGCCTTTCTACTTAAGATTCTTTGTTAATTATACAGTCAATGTTCTTCGCTAGATGAATCTGTCTTTTTACTTTTGTGCAAGATACACAACTTTCTAGTTGTCTCTCTTTGTTGTAGCCTTTGTTACATCATATACGAGATATACAGTTGACTAATTGCACGGCTATACATCTCTCAATATGATAAATTTACTCGACACATAGTCCTTATTCTGTATACCAAGTTCTGGGCTATATTATACGAGATACGCCTCCTACTCGGATGGCTTACATCTCCTTGGTCGGGAGCCAATTACCGATATTTAGTTTAACTATTGCATGTCATCCTGGGTAGGGTGATTCCTAGAAGCAAGTAACCTGAGTCATTGGCTACGGGACGTGATCCTAACTGCAAACAATCGTTATAAGGGTTCCTTGAACAAGTGACTTCGAGCACTTAAAGTCGACGGAAGGGTCTAACATGATTCTAATCATAGCGACTACATTGATCACTTTTTACTTGGATACTCAGTCTTACACGCCTTTCTAAAGGACTCCACAAGACAAACTTACAGCCTAAGCAAACTACAATCTTACTCAAAAGATTACCAAGTCTAAAAGATGCTAACTTTGCACAGACAAGTTAGCTGAAATAAACTGTCTTCGGCGTTTAAGTACCCCAACAAGACGCATTACTTTTTGAAATTTATAGGCTAAGTTTTTCATTCAACTAACAGCCTATGCAAGCAAAAGAACATTGCTTCTTACAATGTGCCTACCCGGCACATATGCTTTACAAGTTTTTTCAAACTTACACAGCTTATTCGTCAGGCTTCTCCATCCTAAGGTCTAATTCATTTGTTATGGTGGTTGCGAGTCCATCGATTTCCTCCCTAGCTCTTTCCATGGCAGCAAGATGGCCTTCATCATCATAGTCTGTGGCTACCTGATGAAGATCCACAGCCGGGTATAGCACTCGGAGCGTACTGAGTACATTTCGCACGTAGACCTTGGTGGCTCCATGTACATAGTTCTCAAAGTGGTTGGGGATTTCTTTCACTATATCCACCCACCTTCTTTCACCATCATCTGGCCTACGAAAGAGGAGGGCGAGTGGCTTCATAGTTTCCTAGAGCGTGTTCTGCTCTGACTGCGTCCTCTCTAGCTGGGCCTTCATGTCGGTCACTGACTTCAAAACCCGCATCAGATCATGATCAGCTCCTCGCTTTATCAGCTTAGCTCGAGTGAGTTCTTCACTCGCTCGTTCTGTTACCACTTTAGCCTGATTGTACTGAGTCCTTAGGGCTTCATTGAGATCCTTCACCTCGCCCTCCAGTCACCGAGTTTTGACCTGCTCGTCTGCAAAGCGGAACACTTACGATCATTATCATGATCATCGAGTACTACATTTAAGAGTTACAGGGAAGTCGTATAGTTCTCTTGCCTTTCAACTTGGTATCACAGAGCTTGTCCTTCTCTGTCATCTTCAATAAATATTTGAAGGCCTCGCCTTTCTTCTTCTCGGTAGTCGCTTTCTGACGCTCGGCTTCACCAATATGAGAACGGAGGATAGAGAGGGTCTCTTCATGCCGCTTCTACGTAGATTCCCACTCGGCCTCCTTCTTGGCCTGCTCCTCCTTTAGCTTAGCAAGCTTTGCCTAGATTTTTTGGACCTTGATAGAGGCCTTTAGCTCCGCACCCTAAGCATACAACTATTTTTGGAACGAGAATTTAGAAGATATTTACAGCAGAAAATGACAAAATGCATTTACTTACCCTCAACAGGCCGTCGAAGACAGAAGCTTGGTTTAGCAGCCCGGACCATGACCACATCAACCCAGCGAACTCTGGACTATATGCCTGGAGCTGGGTACCCGGTCTAGTAACTGGGATAACATCATCCTCCTCTGCTTGCTGGGCGCTTGTCGTCGGCACATCTGGGGCAGGAGCACTCGGTGTAGTGGCGCTTGGGTCAGCCCTCGCACTCCGCACATCTTCATCAATAGTAGCCTTCATAGCCTCTAGCCCTAGCGGCTAGTGCGCTTCATCATCAACAGGCATGGCTACCTATGGTTGTGGCACCTCCAGACCATCTGTAGTACCTGACTTGCCTGTGAAGTGCACCAGCCGCTGGGGTCGGAGGGTGTGGAGGTGCCATAGCCATAGGTAGTGCCAGGGTGACGTCGTCCCAGTACCCGGCGACTGATGATGAAGTTGTGCCTTAGATGTACCATAGGACACCCTATGCAGTACTCGGCTGACGATGAAGGACATTGAGATCCTTCACCTCTGGCCCCAGCGGCTGGTGCACTGCATCATCAATGCCACGTGCGCTTCACCATCAGCGGACGTCAGACCCTGCGCTCGTGGCATTTCAGTGGACCTAGGTGGAGACACAGGCCCGCTTGCCTGGCCTTTTTCCACTCGGTCACCATCAGTACACGGGTTCTCTTCAACCCAGGGCTCTTCACTCTACGCCCGGGTACTCAGTGTCTTTTGTAACAATTTATGAGTAGCAGTCAAGTGGTGTCCGGGGAACGAAGTAGCATACAGAGGAAACTTTGACACTTACTTGGCACTGGATCTCTTCTTTAGGGTGGGCTTTCCTAGTTATATACCACTAAATGATCAACCCAGCTCTAGGCTTGATACTGATGCTGACAGTACTGAGTCCTCCTGATGACTCGCAGTGCTAGCATCCTGTCCAAGTGCAATCCCGTCACTCTGAGTTGGTACCCGGGTGCTCAACAGGTCTGGTGGAGGCATCCTGCCAAGAGCAATTCAACATCACAAAGTATATCTATGTTAGAATTCAATAACATAATTTTACTCAAAAAGAATACTTACTGTCTGACAGAATACGAGGTGTCTTCCTCCTCTTCCAGCTGTTCCTCCATAGCGTCATGTGCAGTAGCAATTCAAGAATTGGATTTAACACAAGGTAAAATTCAAACTACATGGAGATAGTTCAGACATCTCTTACCTGGTCTCAGCGTATAAGATCGACGGGGCCTCTTAGGTACTGACCCACTCATGCTAGCGGCAGCATCAGCCTCCAGTGACCGCTTCCCGCTTGCAGCTGCCTTCCTCGCACTCGGATTAACGTGGACTATGAAATCATTCGGGTTCCTCGAGTTGCTGTCACCCTCTTGCTCCATAGGGATGGTGGAGGCGACGCTCCCTTCGTCTGCTCCGCAAGACGTCGCTCCACTTCCACCAACTCCTCTAGAGTCAGGACGCGGAGGACGGGCAGGCAAATCATTGAAATTTCACCCCAACTCCTGCATCAACACACAGAAGTCAATTTTTCACAATATTAAGATATTTACATATCACAATGTCAATATACTTACAGCGGCCGGTGGATTCTGATGATCACGCTCTAGATACTAGTATGGTATCACCTGTGCCGACCCAAGCACGTTCTGAATTCTCTCTAGAACTTCATCCTCCATCAATTCATTAGTGGTTACTCGGGCAGGGTTCTCTGGCCCAGTGTACTCGAACCCATAGTGTATCCTCTCCTGCAAAGGATGTACTCGACGCCTGATGAAGCTTGCACCCACTCTGACTCCACTAAGGCCTTGGTCCTTCATGGCTTGGATTTACTTGAGGAAAGGATGAATCCCTTCAAGTTCTGTCACATTCAGTGTCTCTTTATCCTAGCGGTTGTTGGGTACAGGTGCGGTGTTGATATGCACCTCTAGGGGGGCACATGTTCCCCACATAAAATCACTCAGCCCTCTAGTTCTTTATAGAATCAACCAGGGTATAGTGGGCATACTTGTTCTTCCTCCCCACGCGGAATTGAATACCGGCACCCCCCAAAACACTTGGATTTGTGGCGTCCGGGTGTGGTTTTAGTTTGCAAAAGTAGCGGAAAAGAGTGATAGATGAGGATGCCAAGGAAAGTTTCACAGAGATGAACAAAGATCGAAAGATGTAGGATGGAGTTAAGGTTCAAATGATTCAGGGTTATGCCATAATAGTGCAAAAACCCATGCAAAAAAGGACTTGCTAGCAATCCTAACCCATCCTCGATGAATGGCACAAAGAGAACAATGTCACCCGGCTCAAGATTGGGAATACAGTGCTCTCTAGGCACCTTCCATTCCTCAAGTTTCTTCTCTGGCAGATAGCCCTATTCGTGGAGCTTTAGGAGATCCTTTGGCTTCGTGATTGGCGCTGGCCAGATTTGAGCAGCGGCGGCCATCTCTAGCACCTCCAACGCCCTCTTCTCGGCGACTTTCTTGGCAGTGGCGCTTGAGTTCTTGCTCTTGCCCATCACACAGAGGTTTTACAGATCTAGGGTTTCAAGGAGCAAGATTGGAGGCGCTCATAGAAGCACGGGGTCTTAAATAGAAAGCGAAATGAAACAGAGAAAGATGCCGCTCAGATTGGTTACCTTTTATACAAGATTCCCACTACCGTGTGGCCTGATAATCACACGTGACAGGTGCGGCGCTTTGGTTTTCCTACCATTTTAATGACGCCGCGTGGATTGATACGACAGCTGCACGCCTTTTTAGGATTTCCAATGCGTTACAATGTGTTTAGACTTAACCTTTGGATTCATTTCTTCCAGGTACCTGCCACGCTACGACCATTATCTACATGGCCACATCGTGAAGTACCCGGATGATTAATGTAGTATTCGGACAATCGGTTGATAGTATGCACTAAACAACGCAGTACTCGGATGAAGATTTTTTATTTAACAACCATCCAATGGATATAGAGTTGCACACTTTACAAGATTCAAGAACACTCAGAATAATGAGCGACTATTTATTTAGAAAGTTACAAGTATTGGATACAAGATCTTTTCAGTCAATAACAAAGACAACACCTACTCGGATATAACAGAGTACTCATACTCTAAGTGCTTCTCAGTGGGTACTTTTGTACCCGATGCACTAGGATCCAAGAGGAGAAGAGTAATGCATCTAGGAAGATAACAGACTGTCCGACTACCCTTGGGTAGACTGTCTGACTATGAACATTTGTTGGCCGACTACCCTTGGGAGCATAGCTACTGTAAGAGGAAGCCTACTAGCTAGTATGTAGGATGAGCTACTCGCACATCTTGCCACCCAGTCGACGCCATCTGTACACATTCGGGTCCGGGTATGACCCTTCATGGACAGACGTCGATAGGCACCCTAGAAAAACTAACATGGAACTATTGGATGTGCCACTCTACCAGCCGTCACAAGACTTCTTCTAGTTGTAGCTCCAGGCTACTCTACTGTGCACAACTGCGGGTTTAGCCTACCTCTAAATCCTCTCACAAGAATTCTTCTAGTCACTACAGCTCTCGGTTATACCAACCGAGTACTCCTGGAGGCTGGCCTACTTCGCTCACCTCCATATTTGCAAACTTTAAACTCAGAGCTACCTTGCTTCTTCTACAACTGAGGTTCAAGTGCTCGCCAGGAGGGTTTTTATAAGCATTTTGGTGGTATTTGTGAACTAGGTTCATGAGGAGTACATGGACAAGCTACTGACTTCCTCATAGGTCCATGTGCGACACTACAATGGTACCGTGCGTCCCACTACACCTTTTCAGTATATCGACGACCTTATCTCAACTCATGTGAAGCAACAGTACACCCGGTAGCACCTTTGATGGCATATTCTCATGAATATCCTGAGCATCTTTGGACCAACTGTACTAAAGCTTTGCATGTGACTTGGACATGTCTTACCTACTTCTGTACAAGCAGACATGACAATAATTTTTGCTGACACTCGCATCCTCGAGTACATTATTTTCAGATCCTTATCTCGAGTACAAGTACTTGGACAAAGGCTTGGGGGCTGCAGGGTACATATCCTCTATGGATGTTTTTTCTTTTAGACCCTCTAACTCTTTGTTTTGCAAACAACAAGAGGCTCGGTGGCTATACTCAGTGAGTGCACTTTCTGAAAAGTGCACGTCACCTAGAGGCTTTACAGAGCACCTCATGGCTTCACTCACAAAAGCACTCGGACTACGCTTGTTTCTACTCGGTAAGACCAGGAGGAACAAGAAGGCTTCCAAGTTCAACCATGACACGCTCGAGGGCTTAACGGACCAGGGTCCTAGGGGTTCCCCACAGGGGTGCTACTTGAATGGGCCCTAGGATGGCCCACGATCTGTTGAAGAACGTGAGACAATGTGGCGTAGACTTCAAGCTATTCCAGATCGACTTAGTCGGCTTACTATGAAAGCTAGATTTCATAATAGGATTACGACTCTTCTCTTGTAACTAACTAGAACTAGATACGTGCCCTTACCCTCTCCTCTATATAAAGAGAGGTACTGTGCACCCCTTGTAACCCTAACAATCATACAATCAATCCAACGTAAAAGGCTACACGCCGACTGGACGTAAAGGCTATTATTCGACAAGACGGCCCGAACCAGTATAAATCTTTCATCTCTTTGCGTTTACTGTCGAGTTCCGCGTACGCCGAAGCCCTTCGAACACCGTCCCGGGTACCCCCATGATGGGTTATCGGTCATCAAACATCGACAGTGACGCCTGCCCGTGCGCCTGCGCCTGTGCTTGCGGCTCCCAAGATCAGCATCGGGGCGGAGAAGCGGCGTCGGGGGGTTTCGGGGACTCGCTTTTCGAGTCTCAGGTGAGCCAGCACACGCAGGGCCACACCAGACCCACCCGCAATCCTCTCCCAACGGGAAGGAGGACAGCGGGGAGCGCGTTGCTGCTTCCTATGACGAGGCCGCAAGGAGCGCCTAGCGAGCGTGCGGCCACCGCTAGGCCTGCCCTCGGGAGCGGGAGCCTGGGACGACACTGGCTCCCAGACCGGAGAAGGTCCCCGTGGCGACAGCTTGCAGACCGCATCGAGGTAGGGAGTTGGTGAGGCCATCGGCGTGGCCTCGTTGTCGTAGTCGTCGCAGAAGCCATCGTCTACCCACCGGCGGAACTTGGAGCGGCCCTCCGAGGCACCGCTGGGGTAGAAGGGTGCGGCATTGGGAGAGAGGGGCGAGCCATGGCCGCGGGAGGCAGAGCAGGCCACCGAATCCTTTGGCGGGCTCGGGTTCCGCTGCTGCCCAAATTCACGGGGTGCTGGAGATGAAGCCGGCGACGGGGGCAGGGGCGGCGTAGAGGGGCCACAGCGCTGGGGAGCAGCCCGCGGAGGTGGAGAGGCACCCAACGTCGGGGATGAGGGCCTGGCCGCCAGATCCGTCCCCGCCGGCGGCGGGAATGGCGTAGCAGCCGGCGGCGGCCTCGCATGTGCCATCCCCCGCGCGCGGCTGGGCAGGGGAGGGGGTGGCTGAGGGGAGGGGAGGTGAGGGGGAGGGGGAGGCGGGTGCCGGGGCTAGGGCGGCCACTGGCGCCGGCGGCGGTGGCGCGGCGGTGGCCGCCAGGGGCGGGCGGGCTAGGGATAGGAAGCGTGGATCAGTGAGGACTACCTCTTAACAGGTCCTTGTCACGTCATACATTAAGGTTTGGCAGGAGAGTTCCTTCTCCCCATAGATTTAGCACACATACATACATATAAAGAGTTTACAATTGATGTCTAAGCAAGCATTAAACTTTGATGGCATGGTCAGCTTGAGGCAGGCATACTCGCAGCCGCGTCTCTTCAGAGAAGTTGAAGAAAGCGTCGACATCGAATTCTAGCGCAGCCACCGTTGGCTCCTCTGCTTCGGCTGACAGCATATCCTCCAGGACCTTGGCGAAGTCGTCGTCGTCGTCTTGGAGCGTAGCCGGTGCTGCGGTTACTGTTTCTTCATCTGCTTCCGCTGTCCGCATGGCGTCTTCAATTTCCTTGTCAAGTTCGTCCCAGCCGTCTTCGTCTTCGTCTTGAAGGGCAGCAGACACCGTTTGCTCCTCTGCTTCGGCTGTCGACATGGCGTCCTCCAAGGCCTTGACCAAGCCGTCGTCCTCGTCGTCTTGAAGCGCAGGCGCAGCAGCAGGGGACTCCGGTAGATGAGGTGCTGCAGCCGCTGTTTGCACCTCTGCTTCATCTCTCAGCATGGTGGCTTCAAACGGATCCAGTATCCTCCTCTGCTTCGGCAAGGAGGCGCGTATCACCTGGGGAGCTGGCAACGGCACCTGCTCCTTGCGCTGCGCAAGTGACCGCGGTGGCGCCGGCATTGGCAAGCGACGCGCCTCCACCGCAGGAGGGATCGGAACTGGCAGCGCCGGAGCCTGAATTGGAGCGGGAGATGACTGTGTCACCGAGGCAGGCGGCAAACCGCGGCGAGGCGCACACGGCTGTGGTGGAGCGAACGACACCTTCCGAATAGCGGCGAGGTGCGATCGGGTCGAAGCTGGCGACGCGGGAGGCAGAGCTAAAGCGGGCGATGGTTGTGGCGTCGAACCCCGGCGAGGCGCAGATGGCTGTGGTGGTGCGAAGGGCATCTTCCGAACAGCGGTGAGGGGCGCCCGGGTCGGAGCTGGCAGCGCCGAAGGCTGTGGTGGTGACAAGGGCACGTTGCCACCTGCCGGACCCCGCATTCTCTTGGGGCACGGTGACATGGCGTCCTGCGGCGGCGCTGGCCTCTTGGCCGCCACCGGCTGCGTGATGACGGCGGGCGCAGCAGGCGGCGGCGTTGCGAAGCAAGCATCAGACTCCTTATACGCGTCGGAGTTCGGAGCGGCCTTTGGAGACACGTACACCTTGCAGAGCGCAAACTGCATGCCGCCATCGCCGGCCCCGTCCAGACCGCACGACGAGTACTCCTCCATGAGCCAGTCCGTCAAGACGCCACGCTTCTTGTACCGGAACTTTCTGAGCTCGCCGATCTGGACATCCTGCTTGTCCTTGATCTCCACGGTGCTCTGCCCGGCCCAGGAGCCGGGGCCGGCTGCGCGCACGCCTTTCTTGATGACGGTGAAGAAGAAGCGATTGTGGGTCCTCGGCATGGGGCGGAACCGGCGGGCGAGGTCGGCGGGGTCGCAGGCGTAGACCTCGGCGTGGTGGATGACGGGGCGCACGACCTCGTGCAGCGCCCCCGGGTCGCCGGAGATGAGGCGGGGCAGGTAGTAGGTGATCGCCTCCTGCGGCGTCGGGTTGAAGCGGAAGCCAAGGCCGTAGATCTCCGGGCCTAGGGCCGGTGGCGCCATCTCCGCCGTGGGATTGTGTTGTGCGGTGACGGTGAGAGAAGGCTGGAAGAGCTGAGGTCGGAGGAGGCGAGGCGAGGCGAGGCGAGCGATGTATTTATAGGCGACGCGGCGGCTGCGGGACAGCGGGAGCCGGATCGGAGGCGGTGCGCTGTAGCTGCTGCGTGTCCGACATCCCAATTTGTGAACTCTGATCTGGTCGGATTCGCGCGTCTGTACCCGTATCCGACTTTGACTTGAGTTCCCGCGAAAATTCTGAATTAAAGTCCTGCGTGGAGGCGTACGCGTGATGAAGAGCAAGAAAAAAAGGCCTACGTTATTATTTTGTTTCTGGAGTGCGCGCGTCTCGAGTACACTGGTAGAGAACCGAGCTTTACTCCCGGTGGGGAACCCCCTCTAGTCCCGGTTCCCCACCCGGGAGCAAGCATCCGGGACTAAAGGGGGGGTCCTTTAGTCCCGGGTCAGGAACCGGGACTAAAGGAGGACCTTTAGTTCCGGTGGGTAACACCAACCGGGACTAAAGGTGCCTCCTGACATGCCACGATGGCCGGCACCTTTAGTCCCGGTTGGTAATACGAACCGGGACTAAAGGTTTTTTTCTTTTTTCTTTTCTTTTCATTTTTTTGTTTTCTTTTCAAAATAGGTTTTCGAAGTCGTATTGTACGCTGCTAATTATACATTTATATGCGCATATAGTATGTTTCGGTTCAAGCACAATGAACGTATTAAATCACACAATTCAAGCATAGAAATATATATATATATATATATATATGCATGCATCATATATATATTTACATGCATGCATGCATATGTGTATTTTACATTATATTATTTCATATGCATATATTACAAAAGATTGCATTATAGTTGTTGTGACATAACAAGTTTCTTCTCATCCTCTAGCTTGGCTTCAATGGCAGTGTTGGGTCGAAGTAGAACTCGCCCTTGGAATCGATGACCTGCTCATTAAAAAATCCGGCTATAGACTCTTGAATTGCTTTGATTTGGTCTTGCCGTATGACCTTTTCCTCCAACCATCGAGTCTACAGGTTTGAATTAAAGGAAAATAAATTAATATATGTACATATATATATATATATAAAGACATAGTAACACAATCAATAATAATAATTAAATGAATATATAGTGTATTTTTAACGTACTTTGAGTCTCTCTGTAGGAGTTCTTTGGGAGAGCACCTTGATAAACTTGCAAACATAGTAACCACAGTAGTTGTTCCCCTGTTCCTGCCTCAGACACCACTTTACGAGAAAAAGATTTGTCATCCAATCTGGTGATCCGGTGAAAGCTATATGTTTAATTAATAAAGATGATGCGATTCAGGGGACTTACTTTCAATGGGATTACATTCAGTGGCGCTTTGCATTTTTCCATGTGTTGCTTCTCAATAAAGGTTTTCCAAACACTGCCCAATAAAAAATTTGCCACGTCATCAGATATAGTTAATCATCATGTTTGTGTGTATATATAGTTGCTAGAGATCCCGAAATTACCTCTGGATAATATCTATCATATCTTGGTAGTCTTGTTGTGGTTTTCTCATCGAGTCATAGATTATCAAGTGACTTTTCACCAGATCGATGTCCATCAATATCCAGTGATTGCTGCATGTGTTTATAGGATATAACGCATAACACTCATTAATTAACTAGAATCAACATATGAGCCATTAAGGCTATGACCGACATGATTAACACTCACTTGAAGTTATAGGGAAAGAGTATATCCTTCTTGTGGCGTTGGTTCACTAAGAAGTTCATGATGTTACTCTCTGACTCAGACTTCCAATTAGTCATTGGAGTAATTGGGTCTTTGAATACTATATGGGGATCAACAAAACCAATTTCATTGCAGCCTTCCTTTCTGAGCTCTGTCATTGTAAATCTGCATATATAGTACTTGTTAGGATAATTTATATGCATATGCACACATATGATGAGTTTAATAATAGATCGAAAGAATTATTACTTACAGGCAATAGCAGCTAATGATAACTTTGTCCAGAGAGGTAAGGTGGCATAGTTGATGAAATTCTGCAAAGTCAACATACATAACATCATCGCCACGGAACCAATGTTCGTCTCTAATTCTGACACCAACGCAGAAGTCTCCACTGGTAGACGCCTGCATGTACCACTTGTTTAGCAGGTACATTTGCGTCCCCAGATCAGATAAGGCTTGAGGGTTGTATAGACTCTGGCCTAGTACAAATTTTTTCTTCCAAATATCAACCTCCGCCGCACTCTCAATTTTTCCATCACCAAACATCTGGTAAAGGTCGAGACCAGTCTCATCAAGAAATTCACCAAGGTGATCCAAATCGACATCCGGAGGTATGTTTGCCTGATGCATTAATCCTAAATTCGAACCATATTCATTACCAACAACTAGCGGGGGGATTGATTGGTGCGCTTGTTGTCCGAGTTGGGCAACTCCTTTCCCTGCCCGCTTCTTTTTCTGTGCCGCCTCAATTGACTTGGTGAGAGTGCGGTCATAGTCTGATAACGTTGATTTGGACGGCTTACGAGATTCCCGCTGTTGATGCTGGTAAGAAGTCACCTTTTTTCTTAAAATATCCGGAGCTACGAAGAAGTACGGTTTCTCTGGGTTTCTCCTTGCTTCTTGATTCATTTTAAGTTTGTCATAGAATCTAGACATGTCTTTTTTATATGCATCAGTTCCTTCTTCCTTCTCTTCAGATATTATTTTGGGAATAGCCCTTGGTTTCACGGTGGCTTTCTTTGCAGGCGGGGACTGATTCTTCGTTTGAGGGGCTGGCCTCTTGCTAGGCTTCTTGGTAGGCGGGGGCGGGGGAGGCGTTGGAGACCTCCTTGGAGGTGTTGGCAGCGGCGTTGGAGACCTCCTTGGAGGTGGCGGCTGTGGCGTTGGAGACCTCCTTGGAGAGGGTGTGGATGCAGCCTCGTCTTCCAACACAATGTCATCGTACAGAGCACTATGATGATCTAGCGATTGAACAATTGGATTTAGGTTGGGGGAGGATCTGCTACAAAAAAAGGAATGACATATTATTATGAGCAGATTGTTAATTATTTAAGCCAATACAAATTAATGATGTAGTGTTTTCATCCGCACGTACCTATGGTGAGGTAGTTCAGAAGGAGGTGGAGCCGACATCCCTGGAATGATGATGTAGCGCTTGCGCCATAGAATGAATGTCTTCTCCGCTTCTCCTAGAGTCTTCTCGCCATCACCTCCAGGAATGTCAAGAGGCAAATCACTAAAACCTTTTTCAGCTTTATCTACCGAGATGGTGGCATATCCTTCTTGGATTATATTCCCATGAATCCTTGGTGTCTTGGTTCGGTCGATAGGATTAACAAGACCGATAGCCACCTTGATTGTGGAATTCTCCTTCGGAATGTGTAGCTCACACGTTGTACAAGGTTCAGTGACGTCATCCACAGGGAAGCGCAGTCCTGTGTCCCCTTGATTTGGTATCTCCGTGGAAGCGCAGCTGCTTTTCAACTGAACAGATTGGCTAATGTTGATTCCTGGCTCTGATGCCTGCTTGCTTGCACTCACTGCTATTTGCACTTGCCTTTTGATTTCCTCCTGCATTCTCGCTTCAAGGTTTTTTTCCCGCTCCTGTGCTTCACGCACCGCTTCCTCCAACCTCTGGAGCCGGTGTGCCTCTTCTTCCTTCTTTCTCTGGCGACTTCTGTAGGAAGGTCTGTCCTGAGGGAATCCATGCTCCCACGAGACACTTCCTTTGCCTCTAGTTCGGCCACCATGTTCAATAGTCCCGATGGCGTATGTCAGCTCATCCTTCTCTCTGTTGGGCCTGAACTCACCACTAGCAGCAGCTCTCTGAGCATAAAACAATCTTTCTGCTGCTTCTTGCAGTCTTGCGCCATAAACGCACTTCCCTGTCTCCTGGTCTAGTGTTCCCCCATGAGCGAAAAACCAATTCTTTGCACGTTCTCCCCACTCGAGTGATTCTGGTCTGATACCCTTGGCAAGAAGGTCTGCTTCCATTTTGTTCCACTTCTTAATGGCAGTCGGGTAGCCACCTGATCCCAAGGTATGGTGGTATGTCTTCTGTTGGGCATTACGTTGGTTCTTTATCACCCGACTCACACCCTCTTCTGAAGTCTTGTACTGTACAAACTCATCCCAATAGGGCCTCTGCTTTGAGATCGGGCCTGGGACAGTAAAATCTGGTGCTATGTTCTTCTTGACATACGTCGTGTATAGGTGTTTCTTCCAAGTCTGAAACTGGGTGGCCATCTTCTTCATTGCCCAATCCCTAACTCGCTCCTTCAATTCATCACCATCTATTATATCATCATAATCATCTGTTTGGAGCGTGAAATGTACCAAGACATCATTCCAAATTAACGCCTTGTCACGATCGGAGACAAAACTGATATGAGGAGCATTGGTCTTCTTCTTCCATTCACGGGTACTAATCGGGAGCCGGTCCCGTACAAGGTAACCACAGTGGTGCACAAATTTCATTTTATTCGGCCCCCCCGGTTCTCCTGTATCCACATTGAACTCCGAGATGATGAAGCGACCCTCCAATGGCTTTTTGGGACCTCGAACATTTTTACTCTTCGTTGTAGTTGTTGATGTCGATCCAGAGGGCTACAAAACATAAACATTATTTTTAATGTCATGAGCACACATAAGACATATGATAATATATATATATAGCTAATAATAAAAAATATATACTTGGCCAATATGTTGTTGCTCATTTTGTTCAAGAGCTAAGTACTGACTCCCGTCATCTACATCCTCTTGCACGTTATTTTTAGCACCATCATCGCCGGCAACTTGAGTGCCAGTGTTGATCAAATTCATCATCAACTCCTCCTCATCCATATTTCTCGGGTCGGCCATCTAGCTTCAAAAAACAAAACCAATATATAGTACGTCAAATCTTTGCTTATTACATGCGTAAAATCTACAAACAATATGCATTATTAAATCTTGCCCCTCGATCACGGACGCAATTCGCCACACTAGGACGAACTACGTCGGTACTAGGGCGAATTAGGGCACGAGAAAGGGCGGTGTGACAAGAGTGGCGGTGCTCCACTCCGCCGTATATATGTCTGTACACATGGGTGAACGAGGGCGGCGGTGCTCCGCCGTATACATAGAAACGCATGGACGAAATGCATATGAATACAAATGACGTATATATACGTGTCGGCGCGGTGGCCGGTGTGCTGACGACGATGACGTGAGGCGGGCTGGCGTGCTGACGACGACGACGACGTGAGGCGGGCCGGGGCGGTGTCGGTGCGTGATGTTGTGATCCTATGTACCATGTGATCAACCATGTAGTCATTCATCATATGAGAAAATTCTATGTTAATAATATAAGTATAAGCCATTATGAAATGTAAGTATACGTGTCTTATTGCTCATATAACCATTACTATTTCCGAAATGATAAGAATTTATTTTCTTCTTCTACAGGCGATCTCTGATGCTATGATATAAAGTTTGAAGATAGTCTTCCCGGAAAAAAATATGTAATGCTCATATTACTTTAGCAACATTAATATATTATATCTGTATATTCAAAGTTCACAAATGAAGAAACATGTGATATTTTTGATAAACTAAAAAACGCTTAGTTTATAAACTGGGTATCAAAATTGAGTTCCTATTTGACCATTATATATCCTACAACAAATCCTTCAAAAAAAAGACCCTACATGAATATATTTGGATAAAATTTCGTTAACAAACATTGATCTATGAAGATAGAAAAAATTCTTCTATTGAAACTGCATCTTGAAATAATGGCATATCATATAGTGATGAATATATGGCGGTTGATGGGCTGGATCATTAGCGGATGGTTCGTAGCGTTGTTTCCAAATAATATATAGCGTGTTTATTATACAAGCCATGGATTTACATCGATCTAATTAATTTCTAAAGTAATTTCATTGGTGATCCTTAATTATACTTGTCATTTAGGGTTCCAAATATTCAAAACTTGCCTTAAGATATATTTTTATTTAAAATCATTTAGAGTTCCAAATATTCATTTTTAGTTTCTATAGATTTTGTGATTCAAAATTTGGAATTTTCAATCGACCTCGACCGTTGACATGGCTTACACCAAAGTTGTAGTTTTCGACGTGATCTATAACTCGGCAGTGGAGGGCTCGGACGAATGTACAAAGAGATCGACGAATATATCACCTCGAAGCTCGGCAGTGTACGTACTGGAGGGCCTCGGGCCGGCGCGGTGGGGCAACGCGCGGTGGAGGGCCTCGGGCGCGGAGGAGGGCGCGGTGGAGGGCCACGGGCAAGCGCGGAGGAGGGGCACGGGCGCGCGCGGTGGAGGCCGCACGAGGAAGAAGACGGCGGCGCCGGTGTCACGGAAGGCGAACGGACGCGGCGCGAGGTCGAAGAAGAGGCCGGGCGGCGGTGTTCGACGAGGAAGAAGACGAGCAGATCGATCTGCCAGGCGCTGGAGGTTATATAGCAGAGGAGAATTACTCCCGGTGCCAGCCACCAACCGGGAGTAAAAACCCTTTACTCCCGGTGCGTATTACCAACCGGGAGTAAAGGTTCCTTTACTCCCGGTGCGTGTTACCAACCGGGAGTAAAGGTATACCTTTACTCCCGGTTGGTAACACGCACCGGGAGTAAAGGCTTTTTTTGGCGGGCCACGAAACTGCAGCCCACCTTTACTCCCGGGTGGGCTTCCCACCCGGGAGTAAAGGTGGCCTGCAGTTTCGTTTCCCGCCTGTTTTAAGCAATAGTCTTGTTAAATACAATAGAAATGCAATAGTTTTTATTAAATACATAGTAAATTAAATAAAAGGCATAAAATTATTTTGTTAAAAATATGAATTTTATTTTTGTTTATTGCACATAGGAAAAATCGATAACCTAACTTTTTTTATTTTTTGTTAGAATTATAAAACATAATGTAACTAATATTTATTATTTCGTTAATGCAAAAATGTAGTGTTTAATTAAAATTATTAAAATTATTGGTTTTGGACAGGAAATTTGTTTTCACATCATTTTAACGTTAATATTTTAATTTTTCATCACTCAGTATCCTAATTTACCTTTTTGAGAGAGAAATCCCACCAAATCAAACATTGATTTAATTTGAAATATGACATAATAAACATCTGAATTCACAATTATTACATAATATCTCAAACACACACTATATTAAATCACTATATCATCAAGTGGGCACAGCAGTGAACTTCTTCTTTACGTATGTCCCTTGGTTATGATCGCTTCGTAACCATGGAGTGTCCTCATCATTTACCAAGATGCTAGGGTCTTTGTTCACTTTGAAGGGCGGAATTCGGTCATCCTTTTCATATTCTTCTGACATGTCCGACTTGTCCTCAATTCCCACGATGACTCTTTTCCCTGAAAGAACTATGTGGCGCTTTGGCTCTTTGGTTGAGTCATTATCGTTTTCCCTCTTTTTGGTTTGGTAGACATATCATTGACATAGAACACCTGATTCACATCCTTGGCAAGGACGAATGGTTCGTCTTTGTACCCAATATTACTAAGGTCTACTGTTGTCATTCCATACTCGTTGTCTACTGTTACTCCGCCTCCGGTCACCTTGACCCATTGGCACTTGAACAATGGGATCTTCAAAGTAGGTGCATATTCTAGTTCCCATATTTCATCTATGCGTCCATAATATGTCTGCTTATTCCCATTCGGGTCTGTGGCATCTATGCGGACACCACTGTTTTGGTTGGTACTCCTTTTATCTTGGGCTACTGTGTAGAATATGTTCCCATTTATCTCGTACCCTTTGTATGTGACGATATGCCATGATGGTTGCATAGCCAATAAATACAGTTGCTCATGGATGCTCTCATCACCTTGACATTTTTTTCGCAACCAACCGCCGAAAGTTTCCATGTGCTTATGCGTAATCCAAGCTTCAGTCTTGCCTGGAAACTCGGATCGTAAGAGATCCTTGTGTGTCTCAATATACGGATCTACCAAAGAGGAGTTCTGTAGAACTGTGTAGTGCGCTTTATTGAAATAATCATCATCCGTACCAATATATGTTTTCCTCCCTAGTGTCCCCTTTCCGCTTAGTCTCCCCTCATGTCTCGATTCAGGAACACCAATCGAGTCAAGGTCGGGAATAAAGTCAACACAGAACTCAATGACCTCTTCTGTTCCATAGCCCTTGGCGATGCTTCCTTCTGGGCGAGCACGGTTGTGAACATATTTCTTTAGGACTCCCATGAATCTCTCTAAGGGGAACATGTTGTGTAGGAACACAGGACCGAGAGTGAAAATCTCCTTGACTAGGTGAACTAGGAGGTGTGTCATAATATCAAAGAAGGAAGGAGGGAACACTAACTCAAAGCTGACGAGACATTGAACCACATCATTCTGTAGTTTAGCTAGATCAGTTGGATCAATTGCCTTCTGAGAAATTGCATTGAGCAATGCACATAGCTTTACGGTGGCTAGACGTACATTTGGAGGTAGAATTCCTCTTAATGCAACTGGAAGTAATTGCGTCATGAGAACGTGACAGTCATGGGACTTTAAGTTACAGAATTTCTTCTCTGTCACATTTATAATACCCTTTATATTCGAGGAGAATCCAGATGGTACCTTGATGTTGTTTAAGCATTCAAACATGATTTCCTTCTCCTCTTTGCTTAGAGTGTAGCTAGCAGGACGTAAGTAATGGCGTCCATCATCTGTCTTCTCTGGATGCAGGTTGTCTCTTTCTCTCAAACAACGCAGGTCCTGTCGTGCTTCAAATGTGTCCTTAGGCTTTCCATACACACCCATAAAGCCTAGCAGGTTCACACAAAGATTCTTCGTCAGGTGCATCACGTCGATCGAGCTACGGACCTCCAGGACTTGCCAATAGGGTAGGTCCCAAAATATGGACTTTTTCTTCCACATGGGTGCGTGACCGTTAGCGTCTTTCGGAATAGGTTGGCTTCCATGTCCTTTTCCAAAGACGACTTTCACATCATTGACCATATCGAGTACATCCTCACCGGTTCGGTTGCGAGGCTTGGTCAGGTGGTCTGCTTTCCCTTTAAAATGCTTACCTTTCTTTCTTACGGGGTGATTTGCAGGAAGAAATCGACGATGGCCAAGGTACACGACCTTTCGACATTTTTTCAAGAATACACCTCTAATATCACCGAAGCAGTGTGTGCATGCATTATATCCCTTGTTTGACTGTCCTGAAAGATTACTTAGAGCAGGCCAATCATTGATTGTTACGAACAACAATGCTCGCAGATCAAAGTGTTCCTGTTTGTACTCATCCCACACACGTACACCTTCTTTATTCCACAAAATGAGAAGTTCATCAATAAGTGGTCTCAGGTACACATCGATGTCATTGCCAGGTTGCTTCGGGCCTTGGATGAGCACAGGCATCATAATGAACTTCTGCTTCATGCATAACCAAGGAGGAATGTTGTAGATACTTAGAGTAACAGGCCAAGTGCTATGACTACTGTTCTGCTCTCCAAAAGGATTGATACCATCTGTACTTAAAGCAAACCTTAAGTTTCTTGCGTCATTTGCAAACTCCGGGAATTCTCTATCGATTGCTCTCCACTGGGACCCATCAGCAGGGTGTCTCAACATATTGTCTACCTTACGGTCTTCTTTGTGCCATCGTAACAATTTTGCATGTTCTTTGTTTCTGAACAGACGTTTCAAGCGTGGTATTATAGGAGCATACCACATAACCTTGGCAGGGATTTTCTTACGTGGACGTTCGCCCTCAACATCACCAGGGTCATCTCGCCTGATCTTATACCGCGACGCATGGCATACCGGGCATGCATCCAATTTCTCGTACTCTTTGCCACGGTATAGGATGCAGTCATTAGGACATGCATGTATCTTCTCTATTTCTAGCCCCATAGGACAGACAACTTGTTTTGCTTCGTAGGTAGTGGCGGGCAATTCATTGTACTTCGGAAGCATCTTCTTTTGGATTTTTAGTAACTCTCCAAATCCCTTGTCAGATACACCATTCTTTGCCTTCCATTGCAGCAATTCTAGTGTGGTTCCCAACTTTTTCTGCCCTGCATCACAAGTTGGGTACAACAATTTCTTGTGATCTTCTAGCATCCGCTCGAACTTGATCTTCTCCTTTTCACTTTCACATTCTCTTTGTGCATCACGAATGACCTGACAAAGATCATCAGCCGGCTCATCTTCTGCGGCTACCTCTTCTTCAGCTTCTCCCATTGCAGTATCATTGAAGCACGCACCATCAGGAATAATATCATTGTCGTCCCATTGTTCTTCTTCATCTTCTTCCATTACAACACCGGTTTCTCCGTGCTTTGTCCAACAAATATAGTTTGGCATGAAACCCGACTTGAACAAGTGTGAATGAAGAGTCCTTGAGCAAGGATATTCCACCGTATTCTTACATATGGCACATGGGCAGCACATGAAACCATCGCGTTTGTTTGTCTCGGCCGCACGTAATAAAGAATGCACGCCATCAATGAACTCTTGTGAGCGGCGATCAGCATTATACATCCAATGACGGCTCATCTGCATTACATGACATAAATATCATATTAAAACCTAGATCATAATTAATTATTTATACAACATGCGTGCCACCACAAAAGATACAAATTTATGAAAGCATCGCTACAATGTAGACAATCCCAACTACCACTAAAAGAACTAAAGCTAAAATACATTTCAGGAGCACAAGGATTTCGCGACCAATCTCAACTAAAACAGACAGATCCCCCGATTGTGCAACATCTTTGGGCTTCTTCGGCTGGATCACTGCCTCATTATCTGCCGTATCTGCCTGTTGTGCAAGATATTTTTGCACGAGTTCAACATACTCTTCCTCCCAGTAGAAGCCTGAACATCGTCCACTGCCATCCCACTGAAATTAAAACAAAAAACTAGAACTTTAATCACAACCATCATGAAAATAGGTATAAACTAACCATAATCATTAAATACGATAAAATAACTCACATTGCGATCCGGACACTTGTAGAAGATACGATCCTTGTTGGGACCCTCCTTCTTCACTCGGTACTCCATCACAATCTTCATCTCATCACGACACTTGCCGCATGGAATGAGAGGAAGGCCCGGCCTAAGTCGCTTTGGAAACCCATGAGAGGCCGAGGACCCGGAAGCAGTTGCCATCTACTCTCTATACTCATTTTTTAATACACTATAAATTTCTTCTTTTATAAACAAATAAAATTAACAAACTATAAAATTATCTAGATCTCTAAACAATGATATTTTTAATGGTCATTGTGTTCTCGTCTTTTACTGCGGCAGGTAAGTAATTCATATGATATTTCCGCAAATTAACAGAAGAATGGGAATGTACACACATAACAGACTACTACGACGATATCGGGACGTGTGAATAAATAACCATCCGTACTAGTTGACCTTGCTTACGTGATCATCTCGGCGAGCATTTCTCCACCGGACAGCACCGTACTTGGTCAAGGAAGAGCTCCGATTCTATGAGGAAGGGAACACGGTCTCCCACGACCGTTGTCGCTCTCCCTCGTAGAATCAAAGCTCCTCCTTGATGTCCGTTACCGCTCGACAGAGAACATGCTTGCCGAGCTGAACACGGTCCGCAAGTTCAACTAGTACGGATTTTCTATAATTTTCTAACTATTTTCTAAGTTTTTATTTATATATACTACGTTTAGGTACGGTGATTGACAGACTACTACGACGATATCGGGACATGTGAATAAATAACCATCCGTACTAGTTGACCTTGCTTACGTGATCAGCTCGGCGAGGATTTCTCCACCGGACGGCACCGTACTTGGTCAAGGAAGAGCTCCGATTCTACGAGGAAGGGAACACGGTCTTCCACGACCGTTATCGCTCTCCCTCGTAGAATCAAAGCTCCTCCTTGACGTCCGTTACCGCTCGGCAGAGAACATCCTCGCCGACCTGAACACGGTCCGCAAGTTCAACTAGTAAGGATTTGCTATAATTTTCTAACTATTTTCTAACTTTATATTTATATATACTTTAACCTTCTTTCATGTAAATATGCAAGCTTAAAGTGATTTTGAGCTCAAATTGCTTACAAATGAAAAAAAAACCACAATAAAGAACCATAAATATATATAGTGAATAAAATGGTATAAGAAAATGGTAAAAAATGAGAGTATGAGATTGGTAACCTTTACAACTGAAGAATCGACGGAGGAATCGAAGAATGGATGGAGGAACAATGGAGGGAGGGAGGAAGCAAGAACACTACTGCAGTGAGCTTCAAAATGTGCTGAGCTCGGGCTCGGGGAGGAAGGAGGAGACGGCCGATTTATAAAGGGAGAACATTTAGTCCCGGTTGATAGATCCAATCGGGACTAAAGGTAACTTTCCAACCCCGGGCGCAGCCACGGCCCGGGAGTAGACCTTTACTCCCGGTTGGAGCCACCAACCGGGAGTAAAAGTATACCTTTAGTCCCGGTTGGTGGCTCCAACCGGGACTAAAGGTCCCTGCCACCTCTGTCTGGCGCAGTAGCCGTTGGGCAGGAACCTTTAGTCCCGGTTGGAGCCACCAACCGGGACTAAAGGTATTTCTAGTCCCGGGGGCAAAAAATTCCGGGACTAGAGCCCATTTTGGCCGAGGATCAAAGGTCTGTTCTCTACTAGTGGTAATAATAAGTTATAACTTTATTAGTTAGTATTAGTAATTACTTCTTATGTCACATTTGAGAGCTTGGAATGACACTGATATATAGATCTTGTCCAAATGTAAATTTCATAAAAAAAGCTATATTCTTTCTGTAAATTTATAAATAAATAAATATTGCTCCCTTTGTTTTAAACCATAACTTATTTTTGGGTTTTATCCTAAACCAAATCTTTTTACCTTTGGCCCAAATTTTAGAAAAAATATATATTAGCATTTATGGGTTCAAATAAAATATACTTCATGTAGAATCTAATGAAGCAAAACCTACGTTGTAGATATTGAAGTATCTACCATTCCCCTTATTTCTGTATACCAATACTACCACCTCCAGCTTCCACGTCGTCCCTTCCGTCTGGTCGTCTGATCTGCCACATGCTACAATCGTTCGTGCATCCCCATCCGCTCAAGCCTTCTAGAAACCTACGGCGGTGCTGGCCTCTTGGCGCGGCATGTGGCGGCGTTGGAGTTCGGAGCGGGGCTTTTGGAATTTGGAGACACGTACACCTTGCACAACACCAGGCTGCATGTCGCCGCCGGCTTTTGTCCGTGGAGATGTCACGCTTCTTGAGCTCGCCGATCTGGACGCTCTTGTCCTTCTCCACCGTGCTCTGCCTGGCCATCAACTGTGGTGTTGCGGCCAAGCATATCCGCAACTGCATGCTGAAGTGGTGGTCACGGGCGCCAGGCACCACCAGCACCAGGTTCTCCATCTCCTCTCTTTGGAGTTGGCCTCCAAAGAGATTACAGACGCATCCCTTTTTGTTTGCTTGTCCATACATGCTGCACAGCACGAGCTTTGTTAGAATGGTCATAGTTGTACGGTCTAGCAAGGAATTAGCACTTGCTTATTTACTTTCCTTACTTATGATGCAGAAAGGCCTTTTTGTACCGAGCAGAAACAGAGCTACCTAGGACAGCAACGGCTCAGGGTCTGCCGTCTCAGCTGTTAAAACAAATTACTAATGGTTTAGTTCGTGGAACCTTTTTATTATTTCATATACAACTTACAGAGTATGTCTCATTATTTGTGTCGCAGTTTTTTCAGTTGCACACTTGCGCTAGTAAAATAAAAATGTTTCAACAAAACAAGCAAAGAACGACGAGACACAATCAAGCTGCGCGCGTTAAGTACTGATCATAATAGATCCTGAGCAGGGAATACACAAAAATGGAGATGAGGTTGCTGTGAAGATGGTTACCTCTAACGATCTTCAAGATGAGGAATTCAACGAATTACGAGACCATATGATGCTGGATCATCCGAACATTGTGCGGGTACTTACCTACTGCGATGAAACAGAACACAAACCAATAAATTTCGGTGGGGAACTTGCTTTGGCGGAAGTGAGGCACAGGGCGCTCTGCTTAGAGTATATGCACAATGGGAGCCTTCAAAAGCATCTTTCTGGTTAGTGCTACAAACTCAAAGATCAGAGTTGGTTCAGACATGTCTAACAGACTTCCAAGATCAACCATGAAGAGCTCGAGGGCTTGTGGGACTAGTCCCCAGGTACCCCGCAAGGATCGTGCATGCGTGATTCATGAGCGAGCCATCTTAATTTATTTTCATTATTACTAATTAACCCGCCCGTACTCATCTATCTGCTTACCATTTTTCAGATGAATGTGATGGACTTGACTGGCACACACGTTACAAAATAATTAAGGGGACAAGTGAGGGCTTATAATACCTTCACGAGGGATACACCATACCTATATACCATATGGACTTGAAACCAGACAATATATTGCTTGACGGAAACATGGTGCCCAAACTTGCAGATTTTGGCCTGTCCCCTTTCGGTCGCCGTGAGACCTCAAGAATGTCATTATCATTATCTCGTGTAGGAACAATGTAAGCTGAGCCATCAGAATTTAAGTAAGCCTTATTTTACCGATTACTAGTAAAATGTGTTTTGAGATAAGCTCATTAATTGTTTGTGTCCACGCAGTGGATATCTGCCACCGGAATACATTCACTATGGTAGAATCTCAGCGAAGAATGACATATTCAGCCTGGGAGTAGTAATGATAAAGATAATTGCTGGGCCTAGAGGCCACACAAAAAGTGCTGAAATGCCTCCCCAGGAATTAATTGATCAAGTGAGGAACAAGAATTGTGGTTTCATTTTGTGTGAGCAATGCTAAAATTATTAATGGCCATTTTTTTTGCGTACCAATTCCACAGGTACAAGGCAACTGGCGGAACAGGTTGCAGTCTACATGGAGCGGCTCCTTGCTAGAAGCCTACTGCCAACAAGTAAAGACATGCACTGAAATAGCACTGAACTGCCTCGAGACACATAGCATGGAAAGGCCCAGTATCGCGGCAATTATTCTTAGGCTCAATGAAATGGAAACCATGATTGATTGAGGAGTTGAAGAATGATGCGGAGTCACCGCTGGATGAGGTAACTAACTACTATTTCGTAGTATCATCTTATCTTACTATTACTTTGTAGTATCATCTTATCCCCGCACTAGGAAAAAAGATAAATCCAAGAAATTATCACAATAATTAGAAACATCTCGCCTTTAATTTGGTAGACTCTAATCATCATCTTTGATAATAGCCATTGGATCTATTGTAATTTATTAAAAATTACCCACCTCTGCCATTACGAAAAATACATAAAATAACCCCCTAATTTTGCATATAAATTACCCACATCTGCCATTATGAAAGATAATTCAAAATAACCCCCTAAATTTGTATATAAATTATGCACATTTGTCATTATGAAAAGTAATTCAAAATAACACCCTACATTTGTATCTAAATTACCCATTTTGTCATTATCAAACACAATTCACAATAACCATCCCACAAACAAACAAAAAATAAATTGCCCACCTATCTCAAATCTATATGTAAATACTAATATACGCTATTACCAAAAAAAATCAATATTCATAAAGTATGAGACATATATATTTCTAAATTACAAACTTCAACAACTATGAAATTAAGTAATCAAAATGCTATGTTTGACCATGTATATACGAGACATATATATTTCTAAATTACAAACTTCTACAACCCATGAAATTAAATAACCATAATGCAATATTTGACCATGTATACCAAGTAAACATATAAACATTATGATAAATATTTATTTTAATGGCTTATAAGCATAGAAAATGTTTAATTAACAAACATCATAGCAATAACATAACACCGCCAATTCCCTTTAAATTATATTAGTACTCCCTAATAATGAATTTCATAAGTTGTTTTTAAATAACTTTTTTTGAGATAAAGTTGTTTTTAAACAACTTTATACATTGTAACTTAAACATTATGTCATATCAATATTGGTAATTAAATTTTTAGCACTCTATAAAAAAAGAGCGTACCCAGTGCAGAGAGCTACTGCTCTGTATAGGGTCTAGGGAAGGGTGTCAGTGGCAAGTCTTATCCTCGGCTGTGCAATGCGAGGAGACCGCGACTCGAACCCGGGACCTTCCGGGTCACAGGCGGTAAGACTCTACCGCTTGTACCAGACCCGCCCTTCTTTTAGCCCTCTATGATATATAAAATAATAAGTACGTGTAGGTCCATGTCCTGACTGCTGCGCCCGTCAAGGACGAGGAGGCTCCGCCGCTCCAGTGGTGGTGGAGGCTGTCCAGCCGATCGCCGTCATCGTCGAGGAATCCCCAAAGGAGGAGGCCACCGCTCCGGTCGTCCCTGACACCCCAGCCAGCCGACGAGCCAGCACCGGTGGAGACCGAGGTTGTCTCTAAGGAGCCGGAGCCGGAGGCGGAGGCTGTCCCTGCCGAGACTGAGACCAACAAGGAGGAAGGAGGTCGAGGTCGAGGCCGTGGCCGTGGCCGCGCCGACCGAGGCAGAGACCAAGGAAGCAGAGACGGAGACCAAGGAGGCAGAGCTGGAGGCTGCTGCAGCCTCGGTCGAGGCTGTTCCGGACGAGACTGAGCCGGAGATAGCGTCCGAGCCCGAGGCAGTAGCCGACAAGTCCGAGTGAGTCCAGCGGCGGACATGCGCGCGGTCAATCTAGCTGTGTCAGCCTGTCACATGGCGCTGCGCTGGCGCCACGGAACACGGCATGGCGCCGGCATAGGTTGCTAGCTAGCTGCTTTTCGTGGACACCTCGCCGCCCATCGTCATTGTTTGTTCGGGTCCACGTTGGCCCTGTTCGGCTCGTTGAAATTTGGCTGTTGATGCCAGGGATGAAAACGGTACGGAAATATTCCGAACCGACCGTTTTCGTTTTCTATATTATGATACCGTTTTCTATATTATAATATCGTTTCCGAATTTTGTAAAACATAAAAATTTGTCATTTTCAATTGGTTTCGCAACCATTTTCAACCATTTTTTGTACTCTTTAATTGCTAAAATGTAGAAATGTCCCGAACCGACCGCTTTCGTTTTCTATATTGTAATATCGTTTTCGACCGTTTCCGACCGTTTTCATCCTTAGTTGTTGCTGATGCTGATTTTTTATGAGAGAAAAATAATATTTTTTTGCTGAAAAGTACAACTAAAATAGTATTGAAAAACAGGCCGTTGTGTCGTACTTAGCTACGTGGCACGGTGAGCTCGCTTAGTAGGGGCGCCGTATTGTGTTGTGTGAATAATATATGGAATCTGTCAACAAAGTAAGAATATTTTAGACGGGAATCCCTTGATTGTTGTTAAAACATTGCCTGTGCTTCCAAGATTTCTCTTGTGCCGGAGAGAATCTAGAAGCCATATGCAAAGGAAGAACATTCCATGCACCAGGTGACATTCCATTCTATTTTCCCAATAAGCTGTTCCAATAATCTGGAAGCAATCTGAATACAGGAACATGAGATCTGCCTAATTTTGATTACAACATGACTACTCTTGCAAATAGGATGTTGATATCAGTCAGCTATTGTATGTTATACAAGGATCGAATACGTTAATGTGTACTGCATTCTCATGTACTGTTCAAACGTACATTATGACATGCTTTTGTGTAATATTTGTTGAAAACAGAATATGTGCCAGATATTTATTATCTTTGCGCTATTATAATTCTTGATTCTATGAACTATGATGTGACAAAAATGAAACAATGAGATGTTCTATTTTCCCTGTTTCAAGTCTGTGACCCAGCCCTTTGCCTAGAATTGCTTCAAGCACATATTAGTGAGTCACAGTATGGTTTCAGCCATTGATCTCCATCGACGAAAGATGTGTTTAGGTAAGGTAACTCTTGCACATCGCTAGGCTTCTGAGCATAAGGCATTCTATCACTAAGCTTCTGTTTTTTGTCACTAAACAAAAATATAGGGATTTACCGTACAAAATTTATAGATATAGGTTCGTTTTGGAATGTTGCTCGGCTCTGAGTTAACCATTGTGCTCCCCTTTCCCAATGACAATATGTATAACTATAAAATATTTCCTAATACTGAATTTTTGTAACAGTTGTATAGCCAGGAGAACCAGCATTCCGCAGCGAAGCGCGTGGCACCATCTAGTTGTGTAGAATTAGGGTTGAAAACGGTCTGGAACGGTCGGGAAAACACCGTAATCATTTCCGCTCCTGCATTATATAACCGGGAACGGTAGCGGGAACGGGAAAGCCGGATGGGAAAACGAATTCGATATTACGGGATATCGGGAACGGAATACTTCAATCGGGAACGTGTCGATTACGATCGGGAATCGATAACACAAAAACGGGAACATCGATATACATGTAACCACTTAAAACAGATATTTGAGTACACAACATGCTGCTGCTGTGAATATGTGATGCTGCTTTAGTGACTAATAACGTAGTTTTTTTGTCCAGACTGGTCGTGTATAAACTCAGTATTTTTGTTGAACCTCCAAATGTCTAGTTCGCCTGTTCGCCTGCCAACGTGCAAAAGGTCCAGAGGAGAGCAAGCACACAGAAATCGCTGTTCGCATATTCTTAGAAATCTTTTGTTTGTTTTGTGGGAATGTGATCGAGTTTTGGTGAAAAGGGTCCGAGAGTTTAGAGGGCCAACTCCCACTTGGAAGGGAATTATGCTCTTATTAAAAGAAAAATAGATCATCACCGTCCATCATGATTTGCCTTTTAATTTCACCCTCAAAACCCTCGTACCATACAGGAGATATGAATTTCCCTCTTCAATTCCCTTTCTTATTTCTCTCCACGGATCAAATAAGGGATTAGGACTAAAAGTCAATTTCACACCTTAATTCTCTCTGTTAACTCCCACGCAGTTGCTAAACACACCCTGCAATGTTTTGTTCTCCAAAGTACCTTTCGTTGATTTTTTTTTCTTTTTGTTTTGAAGGCCAACGGATGGGGGGAGGGAATCCCCACAAAGGGCTACTTTGGAAGCAGATAACCCCGCTGGGTTCCCCATGATTTTCCGGGGTGAGAAACATGCCGGGCAATCTGTCCCGGCGCAATCTCCTGCTGCGTTTGGAAGGCCAGAGAAACGCGAATATCAGCTCCCTTCCCCGAGTTTCCCAAGGGGGAGAAACCCGCGACATAGCAGGCCGGGAGCGCTTCCGTGGCCCTCTCTCGCGAGTCTCGACGGTGCCTCGACCATCGCCCTACACGAAGCTGCCGACACTTTCGTCTCCGCAGATTGTAGGCTAGTTCGCTTCCTACCCGAACCCACGATGTCGTCGTCGTCCGGTTTACCAGCCAACGGGACTGCCGGACGCCGACCAACTCCTCCATCTCCCCGACCCCGCCGGTCCAGGCATCAGGTTCTGTAAGGACATCCTATGGCGAGAGTGGTTACGTCCGTCGATGGCGGCGCTCGTGAACATCAGTGGCAGAGTCAGGCATGAACAAATCCATGGTTCTAGGGAAATGCTATGATTTTAGGGTGCTTGGTTCCGGGGATTCAACTTTTTTTTTGTAAGTTTTACTTGAAAACTAATACATGAGACATTGATGTATCACCTTGGCTATTTGTTGATTGTTAGTGACATAGAGAACCGGGGAACTGAAATATTTACAACTTAGATCTTGACAATACATATATAAACAAATGCAACAAACAACTTGTACTAGCTCAACACTGTTTGATGTCACTGTCACGTCATACATTAACAGTTCATTAAAAAGATCTCTTACATCCAAACAGGAGTTTCTCCTGTGTCACTCTAGTCTAATCTTTTTGTACCTCCAGCTACAGGCTTCCTATAACTAGTTTGGAGGTCAAATTTGTGTAAACCAGGTTTTGAGCTCACGAAATACAATTCCAAATGTGTGCCTGGAATCAAGTTGGGCTCAGCCCAGAGCGACCATACCAGCCCTTCCCCATCACCATCAGTCAAAAAAAAAAGGGTCCAACTGATGCATTCCACCTCCTTCACTAACCTGGCCTAGTTACGCTCTCAGCTGTCAGTCCTAGCGCCCACTGCCGCCACTGGCTCCTCTCCCTCGCCGGCCACCGCAGCGCTGCTAGGAGGATGGGATGGAAGGCGGCGGAGAAGCTCATCCAGCACTGGAAGATCCTCCGCGGCGACAATGCTCCGCTCCATCCCCCACTTCAGTTGCTCCTGCAGTCCTGCTAGTCCTACTCTCTTCTCGTTGCAGGACCTCCCATTTCCCTCCTTTTGTGTGTTTATTACTGCCAGGTGATGATCATCAGAGGCAAGGACAAGGGGGGAGACCGGGGCTCCTAAATCGTGTCATTTGGTCCCAGAATCGCGTCATCGTCGAAGGCAACTACTTGGTAATTTGCTGCCCTTGTATCTTATTCCCCAGTTGACACTTGTTTATCCTGAGTGTTCAGTGTATCAGGTTACTGTTTGTGGCTACATAGGACTGATACCAGCTAGATAATTGGCAGGTCTGTTTCTGCACACTGGCTGTATCGATTTAATCGACAATCAAACCTATCTTCTACTGATATCTTGATCTATAGGTGCTAGTTCAAATTCCCAAACTATTGCAGCTGCACCACTGTTGCAAATTGGTGTGAATTTTTCTGAGCTCACTCTACTGTTGCAGCTGCACTCGTGGTTTTAATCCTGTATCGTAAGTGATTAAATGATGCCCAGGCTTTATCCCAGTTGCCCTGCTTTCAGGCTGAGGTTTGACTAGTATATACTGAATGACAGGTATAAACCTTCTCCCTATGATAGCAAATTAGGAAGGCAGGGCATATTAATAGTGAATGAGATCTGAATAATCGTGTGCATCCCGTATCCATTGATGGATGTTGGCCTTCAGCTATACAAATTGACGCCAGCCTGCCATATCAGATGTTGCGTATTGGCATAAGCCCATAATCAGTAGTCAATAGATAGATGCTCAGCAGCTGAATTAGCTTATAGCTTGGTAGCCAATTTATTTGTCTAGTGGAATCAGCTGTGGTGAATACCAAACAAGAACTGCAGAATTGTATTTTTCTCTTCTATCTGATATCATTATATATTTACTAAAAATATGTTGCATGTTTGCTTGTCTATTCTGGCACTGCTAAGTGTAAACTGCAACCAGCAAAGGGGAAACATCATTTTCATTGTTCTGTGCATTGTCATCTCTCAGGAACTCCATAAATAATTGGGCTATCATCATTTCGGGTTAAGAAACACATTAAGCATGGGAAAGGGCACGCGGGCGGTAATTTTCTCGATTGAAGCTCCACTTCATGTTTCAAGTGTACAAGTAGTTGATCCTGTCACTGGGTATGTATATGATAATTGGTGGCCATGTGTTACTACCTACAGAGACATTGCTTTTATTCACTTCTATGTTTATAAAAATAACCTGTCAACACTCAAAACAATGTTTACCGCAGGAAACCATGTTAGGTTGGATATAAGTATTTGGAAGATGGGACCAACGTCAGGATCGCAAGAGGAATAATGCATATGGTGCTGTGATACCCCGGCCGGAAATTCTGAAGGAGAGAAGAAAACTGAGACCCATGTCACGTATGCCTCACAAAAACTTCATCCACACACTAATGGTGATCCACATCATGCGAATCTTGTAAACACAAGTTACATGCTCATTATACACTGCTTTTCGAGGCACATAAGCACATTAGTTCCCTAAATGGTGGTGTCGCTAAACTAAATGGAACTCCATGTGCCGTGAAATTAAAACAAGCACATGCCATCTATATTTGATGTTTCCTTTATTTTCTCCTCGAGACAGTTTTTTTTTCAGCATTGGAATGCTATATATATTTTGTAACAACTGATTCCCCCCATAGTCACTCCAGTTGCTTGTGTGAAAGAATCATTATTGTAATGTATATGATGTCTTCCTTTTATCCGAATGTTCAGTTCATCAGAGTTCAATTCTTGGATGACAAATGGCAAATATTTTGTATGTTCTTAGTGATATTCAACTATGAAAAGAGATGGAAATTGAATTGGCGAAATGATGTTATTCATATATGTGCTTTTAGTTCCATCTATTGTCTCAGAATAGAAGGGCGGGCTTGGTACCAATGGTAGAGTCTTACCGCTTGTGACCGCAAGGTCCCGGATTCGAGTCACGGTCTCCCCGCATTGCACAGGAGAGGAGGGTAATGCTTGTCACTAACACCCTTCCCCGGACCCCGCACAGAGTGGGAGCTCTCTACACTGGGTACACCCTTTTTTTTTTTTTGTCTCAGAATGCGGTGCCTTTTTTCCCTAAGAAATGAAATGCAATAATTTTAGGGTGCTTGATACCGTGGCTCTGGGGACTTTTGGAAATGTTTTACAATGGTTGGGAAAGTACCGTGGTACCTCCGGTACTTCCATCTTTCTCTATTTTTTTAAGTAATTAAATGAGAAATATATTGCACTGGGTATTTCAGTAATTGAGGGTGTGCCCTCCTGGAATTAGACGTCATGGGCCGATCACCGTTAGCCCAGCCCAATAGACCTACCCTCAGCGCTTCCTTGAGTCGCCGCGCCGACTCCATCCTCGCGAGTCACGACCGGGAGAGGGAGACCGAGCGCAGGCCGCAAAGAACCCCGCAGCCGCCGGTCCGCCCGCCCGGCAGGCAGCGCCTGCCGCGATTCCGCCCCATCGGCCGCCAGCACCCGCCGCCGGCCCGACCCCCCCGGCCGCCCGCGCCCGCCGCCCAGCCACACACGGGCCACCCAAATGCAAGGATTCAGACAGGCCAATGCATACCTCGATGAAGCAGTCATGGAAAACAAGCCTAAGAAGCTCGACGGCTTGACGACATCCCACGGCACACAGGGATGGCGTTCCTGGAGGAGCGTTGCACGTGCGCAGGGCCAGCATCGCTTGGCGCCGTGGCAGCTGCTGCGGCACCACGTGGCCACCGACGCGTGCGTCTCTGCGCGCTGGCAGTGGGTAGCAGCGGGGGTCGAGGAGCCGTTCGGGGCGTCGTGGGCCTGGGCGCCGGGGTCAGCGATCAATCCAACGAATGCGAATCGTTCGAAGTGTTCGGGAGGAGACGGCTAGGGCGACCGAACCTGGGTGGGGCGCATGGCGGCCTCCAGCGTGGAGAGGCGGTGGTTCAACCTTCGAAGGAGCCGACGATGGTGACCCTCCAGGCATTGTTCTCTGGCTCCGCCGCATCGAATCCCGCAGCAAGGTCGCTCGCCCGGGGACATCTCAGCGCGGAGAAGAGAATGCGCTGAGGGTCAGGGAGCCTCAGCCGGTGCTAGCGGCTCTTCGTGTGCGAGGACGGCCGCGCGACGGTGGCGGCGCAATCTGCGGCCGTCGGCAAGGCAGTCGAGCCCCACCGGAGCCGCGCCCAGCACCGGCCGCTGCGCTCCGTAGCGCCGCACGCCCCGCCGCCGCGCTCCGGAGCCGCGCCCGGACCACGTGAAAAACAGTTTGCAGCAATGTGACTTTTTTTTTTAAGGGCGACTGGTATTGGAGTGTACCCTACAGTTACGTGCTTAGGCTTCAGCACATCAGTCGTTCCCCTACAAACGAGTCGATTTGTAGGGGAGCCGCCCCTGCTGTGTCTATTCGTAGGGGCGGCTGAATCACCAGCCGCCCCTACAAATGCCCGCGGTATATATAACAGTCATCTTCTTCCACCTTGGGCCACTCTTTCCGACCCGAGCAAAAAAAAGTTCTAACCCTAACTCCCTCTTGCGCATCTACATCCGCATTTTCCTCTCCCTCCTCTCTCGGCGGTGGCTCCCTCTCTCTCTTGCCTCCGCTCTCCTCCCTCTCTCTTCTCTTAGCGGCACAGGAGGGCCTAGGCGCAGTAGCCCGCCCTGGCACGGCAGCGCGGTGGTCCGGCGTGGCGGCGCGGCGGCCCCAGCGTCATGGCCTATGGGCCCCCATGCGGAGGTGGCACGGCGGCACGGTGCTAGCGCGACGCTGCGAGCAGGCCCGCTGGCCGCTTGCAGCCCAACTGGGCGTGGGCCGTGTCGGCTGACCACCGCCACTGTGCCGCACGAGCTGGCCACGGAACGACTGCTGCCCGGTCGCTGTGCAGGTTAAGGTGCTTTGCTCCCTCTCTTGCTCCCCCTCCCCTTCCCTCGCCGATGCCGAGATGGACATCGATCTAGGCTTGCCCGCTCGGTCTTCCTTGCTGGCGGAGGCCCCCGACGGATCCGGTGCCTCCATGACCGGATCCGTCGTCCTCTCGTCGGATCTACACAGGTCACCTATCACGAAGCCACCGGAGGCTAAGGGCGGTGGTGGCATGGTGGACGATCGTGGGCCAGTGATGGCGCTGGCCACTGCCTCCTACGTGTCTGTTCTCGGTGCTCCACCTCCCTCCGCTCATGGGCATGTGTTCCTCCGTTCATTTCGGCTTCCGCACAGGTTTATTGGTCCTTGCTCCCTTTTTCTGTTCCTCCTTTAATTTTGACATGGAGGCTTCCAGTTGTGGGTGCCGCAGTAGAGGGCCATTTCTTGCAGGTCGGGCTGAAGTTGTCTGTTGCAGAGCAGGCACGGCTCCTCACCCTGGTTCCATGCTCCGATGAGGTGTTCTTGTCCATTCCATTCTCTTCTAATTATTCTTGTGATTGGTGATCACGTACACAGCCAACCTAGGGACGTGCCTGCCTATGCCGAGAGGATGCAACGGATCAAAGTTAAGATGGAGATTGCACAGGCATTGGTCCTGTGTGTATGATAAGGTGAAATTACTTGGATAATGCTTGAGTTGTTTTTACCATCTGCTTCGTGGCTTGGTTAGCTTCATAGTTTGGGGCTAAAGCAAAATTAGGTTCCATTTCCATCTTTTGAAAACAGGAAGGTGGTAGAGGATTTCCCCTCAGCAAAGTGATAATCCTCAAACGAAAGGTGTGTGCTTCTCTCCATTAATTGCATTTACATGTTGGTTCTGATTTTAGTTCGTGGATTGGATGTATGTGCCTTGGGATTTAGGCATTCAGGTGTGAAGCGCCATGTCCTTATGTAGTTTTTTTTTCTATTTTTGCTTCAAATTTCTATTATTGCTCTCAGTTTCAGTGCAGATGGATGAACCTGAGGTCTATGATCTTAGGTACCATTAGGTTGGGATTAAGAAATGATATGGTTCTTTCAGTTGCTTTTCATGTGATGCTAGCATGTTTAATTTAACCAGATTAGTCTTCATCTATTGCATGAGTGCATGTGTGATGGTTAATGCTAAAAAAATTATATGCATGCGTGATACAAGCTCGTGCAATGTTGTATGGTGTAGAATGTTGGCCTACAAAAAGACGACATGTTCAACAGATACGTGTCGCGAAAATACGTGTGTTGCGTTGAATTTGTGGTCATACAAGAAGGGATCGAGTTCGGAACGATGATATACATGATAGATTAGGGGTAGCACCAATTGAAGAAAAGCTTGTCCAACACCGGTTGAGATGGTTTGGACATGTCCAACGGAGACCTCTAGAGGCACCAGTGCGTAGTGAAATCCTAAACCAGGATAGTAACGTGAAGAGAGGCAGAGGAAGACCGAAGTTGACTTGGATAGAGGCAATAAAAGGAGACTTGAAAGGATGGAATATACCCAAAGACTTAGCCTTAGATAGGAGTGCTTGGAAAACTGCTATTCACGTGCCTGAACCTTGATTGCTTCTGCTGGGTTTCAACTCTAGCCTACCCCAACTTGTTTGGGACTTAAATGCTTTATTGTTGTTGTGATACAAGCTCGTGCAATCACTGATGCAAGTAAGCCTCCTGGCATTTATGCTCCGTCATTTGATACTATGATCTGAAATGTGCCTTATTAAATTACAGAGCATTACAAATATCTCATTTTTAGTGTATAAAAACAACATTTCGTTATGTGATACTGTAGTATGGAATGTGCCTTATTATGTGATACCATTTAGAATGCTATACAGAAATTATAAGGCTCTGTAAATGAATGTCTCATTTTCTTCTATTTTGTTACTTAGTTTTTAGCAGTTTTACTTATTAATTGATGTGCCTCTGCTATGCATGCTATGCAGATTGAAAAAAAGGAGTACTGGCAGTTCCTCTGCTAACCAAGATGCTGCCAATGCATGTAAGCGTTAGATTTTGTAGCTACACTTCAAAGTTTCTATTACCGCATTGAAATTAATTTGTTGATCAATCACTTCTTTTGTTCTTTAATTTGGAGGCAGTCTTTTGAAAACCAAGATGATAGTTGAGGGTTTACCAGTGGTGGAGTAAAAATCCAAAATGAAAGGTGACATGGTTCTCTCTAGTTGTTGCATTGGTAAGTTTGTCTTATGCCTCTTGGTTAGTATACTTAATTATCTCAAGAATAGACTGTGAAAAGTGCTTTGTGCCTTGTGCATTGATAAGGATAGACTGTGATGAGGATTCACGATAGAATGTGTAGATTACTAAAAAACCTCTCATTCTAGATGAAAACAAAATTAATCACTATCCTTCTTGATTGATTGCTCTATGACTACCTTCTGTAGTTTGGGGCTAAAGCAAAATCAGGTCTAGCATTTTGATGCTGCTTCTGCTTTTACTTAGTTAGCTCCAGGTGTCCACAGAATTGTAGAGTAATTGAAAAGGTGCTACCAAGTATGCATCCTCTATATATAATCTTTTAGCTTTTCCCCTGATCCACTTTTTATTTTGCTTTCTGTACATCAAGTTTCTAGCTCAAAGTTAATATTTCCTGAATTACGAAGCATTTGGAATGCCATTAGAGAGTAAATGCTCTGAAAAGGCAGAGCACCTGCCAGTCATGCTAAAAAATGTTTTGAAGAAACTGTAAATAGTTGGATAAAAAATGCTAAATTTATATTGTTAAGAGTAAAATACACTAGAGGTCCATTAACTTTCGTTGGGATATCATCTAGGTCCATAAACTTTGAAACTGTATTTTTTGGTCCATGAACTTTTAAAATTGTTTACTGCAGGTCCATGCCATTTATTTAACCTTAAATCCAATGTACATTTACAAAAAACCCCCTGCCTTTCTTTATCTTCAGAACCCACCTCCTCCTACTAGCGTAGGCGCGCAGCAAAGCAGAAACGCTCACTGGTGTGGTGGCTAGCTGCAGTGCGGCCATCTATAAGCAGGCCGCGAGCACGCGCTGACCCGTCGAGCCATCACCACCACCGCAACCGATAGCTCGCCACACTCCTGCTCACCCCACCCATCATCGGTCCATCTCTCCCATCTGCTGCAGCTATGGCGTCGCCTCTGCCTGATGTGGACCTGGGCAAGCTCAGCTACGAGTTCTTCTCCCTGCTGGAGAGCAAGTTCCGCTTCGGCGGCGCGCCGGGCGTGGGCTCCATGCTGGGCACGCCGGGGCGGTGAAATGTCCTAATGGCAAGAGGGGGGTGAATAGCCTAATAAAAATTTCTACAACAACACTTAACAAACAGGTTAGACAATTATGAGGCAAAGTAAGTGTTGCGCTAGCCTACTCAAAATGCAAGCCACCTACCACAATTCTAGTTTAGATAGTGTCGATCCACACAAAAGCTATGACACTATCCTATGTTAGTGTGCTCTCAAAGGCTAACTAAAGAGCCACACCAACCAAGCAAGCAAGCTCTCACAACTAGCTACACTAAAGAGCTTGACAACTAGTTTGCGGTAATGTAAAGAGAGTGATCAAGAAGATTATACCGCCGTGTAGATGAATGAACCAATCAATCACAAGGATGAATAACAATGAAGACCAATCACCTCAGAATCAATGATAAACATAATGATTTTTTACCGAGGTTCACTTGCTTGCCGGCAAGCTAGTCCTCGTTGTGGCGATTCACTCACTTGGAGGTTCACGCGCTAATTGGCATCACACGCCAAACCCTCAATAGGGTGCTGCACAACCAACACAAGATGAGGATCACACAAGCCACGAGCAATCCACTAGAGTACCTTTTGGTGCTCCACCAGGGAAAGGTCAAGAACCCCTCACAATCACCACGATCGGAGCCGGAGACAATCACCACCCTCCGCTCAACGATCCCCGCTGCTCCAAACCGTCTAGGTGGCGGCAACCACCAAGAGTAACAAGCGAAATCCGCAACGAAACACGAACACCAAGTGCCTCTAGATGCAAACACTCAAGCAATGCACTTGGATTCACTTCCAATCTCACTATGATGATGAATCAATGATGGAGATGAGTGGAAGGGCTTTGGCTAGGCTCATAAGGTTGCTATGTCAATGAAAATGGCCAAAGATATGAGCCATAGCCGGCCATGGGGCTTAAATAGAAGCCCCCACGAAATAGAGCCGTTATACCCCTTCACTAGGCATGACACGGGCTGACCGGACACTCCGGTCCAACTGACCGGACGCTGCTCCTCAGCATCCGGTCGCCCGATGGCGGCCATGTGTCCCCTGCTTTCAACAGTGAACGTTTGATCACAACGGTCGAAATGTTGACCAGACGCTCCGACAGAGCTGACCGGACGCTGGACCCTCAGCGTCCGGTTGTTTACCGTAAGGGTCCAAAACGAGTTTTTGCCAACCGGACACGTCCGGTCATGAAGGACCAGACATAGCCCAGCGTCCGGTGCTTAACCCTGATCACTGTGCCGATGGACAACACAACCAGACGCAGCCCTTCAGTGTCCGGTCGCAGAGCGACCCAGCGTCCGGTCAGTTGACCGACGCCAGCGTCATTGCAACCAACTCCATTTCACCTCTAACTTCTTCACACTTGCTCAAATGTGCCAACCACCAAGTGTATCACCTTGTGCACATGTGTTAGCATATTTTCACAAACATTTTCAAGGGTGTTAGCATTCCACTAGATCCTAAATGCATATGCAATGAGTTAGAGCATCTAGTGGCACTTTGATAACCGCATTCCGATACGAGTTTCACCCCTCTTAATAGTATGGCTATCAAACCTAAATGTGATCACACTCTCTAAGTGTCTTGAAAACCAAAACAAAATAGCTCCTATGGTTTATACCTTTGCCTTGAGCTTTTTGTTTTTCTCTTTCTTCTTTCCAAGTTCAAGCACTTGATCATCATCATGGTATCATCATCATCATGCTATGATCTTCATTTGCTTCATCACTTGGAGTGTGCTACCTATCTCATGATCACTTGATAAACTAGGTTAGCACTTAGGGTTTCATCAATTCACCAAAACCAAACTAGAGCTTTCAATCTCCCCCTTTTTGGTAATTGATGACAACCCTTTCACAAAGATATGAATTGAAATTCAATTGAATCCATGTTGCTTGCCCAAACATATTTACCATGTGTAAAAGGTTATGGACAAGTTTCATGAACCCTAAATGGTAGCAATTGCTCCCCCTACATATGTGCTAAGAGTTTGGAATGTAGCTTGCACATATGCTTAGATGAGAAATATAGGAGACAATGTCTACCAAATTATGTTAAGGTATAAAAGATGGACCTTTGAAGCGTGATACCAATCGGAGTGCACCAATATACCATCCTTAACACCATGGTTAGCTCAATACCACTTGGAAACAAATACTTGAAATGAAAGTTATCTAGTGATTTCATTTCATCATTTAATCTTACAACTAACATACATCACACAAGCATGGATGTTTAAATTTAATACTTATGCCATGCAAGCAAACATATGAAATGCACATTCAAATGCACCATATAAGTTCATGAGCTTGCTCCCCCTACTTGTGTGCTCAAAATTTTAATTGATCTCTTTCCTTTGTCATATCTCTCCCCCTATGTCATATATCAAGATATCATATAATTATGTTTCTTTCCCTTTATGATATTTCTTCCTCTTTTTCACTATCTTTGCTACTATCTTTGTTTCTCTCCCCCTTTGTCATCAATGACCACAAAGGTTCTAAATATAGATAGTATTACTTGTAGGGTCGAGATTATCAATGTCAATCAATGGGGTGAGGATCATTTTCCCAAATTTGGTCCAATCTAGATTATTTGCCAAAGATATTTAACTCGGTTTGATCCAAGGACAAGCTTTTTCACACCTCCAAATAAGGGTTATCTTGTACCATGTTGAGTTAAACACTTATAGTTCATTTTCTAGATTAAACACTAGGTTTATAAGCCCATAAACATGCCATATGCCATCACTAGATCAAGTCAAGTATAGAAGCAATAGTGATACCATATAGACATCAAAATCATTTGATTTTCATGAATGAGCCTAATAAAATAGAACCACTTGAAAGGTCCTAATAAGATTGAAAATATGACTAGATGCACTAAACATGTCCTTAGCAAGGATGTATGCCATGCCAATCAACTTTTACCTTGGATTGCTCGAAGGAGAGGCATGTCATATGAGTGGGGGTGCATCAACACATATTTGAGAAATCCAATATGTTCAACTCATTCCTTAGCTTGCAAAACCTTTTCTCATCCAATGGCTTGGTGAATATATTGGCAAGTTGATCTTCGGTGCCTACACTCTCAATGCAAATGTCCCCTTTTTGTTGGTGATCTCTTATGAAATGGTGGCGGACATCAATGTGTTTTGTTCTTGCATGTTGAACCGAATTGTTGGTTAGCTTGATTGCACTCTCATTGTCACATAGCAATGGCACTTTCTTGAACTTGATTCCAAAGTCACTCAAAGTGGCCTTCATCCAAAGTACTTGTGCACAACAACTACTGGCAGATATGTATTCGGCTTTGGTGGTTGGTAATGCAACACTATTTTGCTTTTTTGATGACCATGAAACAAGTGATTTTCCCAACAATTGACATGTGCCCGAGGTGCTCTTCCTTTCAACCTTGCATCCTGCATAATCCGAGTCGGAGTAACCAACTAGTTCAAACTTTGCTCCCTTAGGATACCACAAACCAACATTTGGTGTATGCTTCAAGTACCTCAATATTCTCTTTGTAGCCTTCAAATGACTTTCTCTTGGTGAGGCTTAAAATCTTGCACACATGCATACACTAAACATGACATCCGGTATTGATGCGGTCACATACAGTAGGCTTCCAATCATAGACCGATACAATTTTTGATCTACCATGTTTCCACTTGCATCATTATCCAAGTTGCCATTGGTTCCCATTGGTGTGCTAATGACTTTGCTATCAATCATGCCAAACTTCTTGATCATGTCCTTGATGTACTTGCCTTGACTCACAAATGTACCATTCTTTAATTGCTTGATTTGAAGACCAAGGAAGTAACTCAATTCTCCAATCATGGACATTTCAAACTCATTAGCCATCATCTTTCCAAACTCATCACAAAATTCTTGATTTGTTGATCCAAATATGATGTCATCTACATAGATTTGCAAAACAAATAGATCTTTTCCAATCTTCTTGATGAATAGAGTGGTGTCAACCTTGTCCATTGTGAACCCTTTAGAGAGGAGGAAGTCCCTCAATCTCTCATACCATGCTCTAGGTGCTTGCTTCAAGCCATACAATGCCTTCTTCAACTTGTACACATGGTTGGGCTTCTTATCATCTTCAAAACCGGGAGGTTGCTCAACATATACTTCTTCATTGATATAACCATTGAGAAATGCACTCTTGACATCCATTTGATAGAGCTTGATGTTGTGAGCACAAGCATAGGCTAGCAAGATTCTTATTGCTTCCAATCTAGCAACCGGGGCATATGTTTCTCCAAAGTCAAGACCTTCAACTTGTGTATATCCTTGTGCTACCAATCTTGCTTTGTTCCTTACTACTATCCCATCTTGATCTTGCTTGTTTCTAAAGACCCATTTGGTTCTAATCACATTGTGTCCCTTTGGTCTTTCTACCAACTCCCATACTTGATTTCTTATGAAGTTATTCAATTCTTCATGCATAGCATTCACCTAATCAACATCCTTTAAAGCTTCATCTATCTTTTTTGGTTTAATGGATGACACAAATGAGAAGTGTTCACAAAATGATGCCATTCTTAATCTTGTTTGTACACCTCTTGAAATATCACCAATGATAGTGTCCAAAGGATGATCCCTTGCAACATTGGTTGGTTGGAGGATTGGAACTTGATTGCTTGCACTTGCTTGATCATTGGGTTGAGATGATGTACTAGCCACTTGATCTTGTTCATTGTCATGAGATCTACTTGCACTAACTTGATTTGTATCATCTTGTATATTTGAGTTAGAGAGCACTTGCACTTGATCATCTTCTTCATCATCATTCACTTGCCTAGGCCTCAATTCACCAATATCCATGTTCTTCATGGCATTTGAAAGTTGAATGCCTCTAACATCTTCTAAGTTCTCATTCTCTACTTGTGAACCCTTGGTTTCATCAAATTCAACATCATGAACTTCCTCAAGAGTACCATTATCCAAATTCTAAACTCTATATGCTTTGCTTGTGGTGGAATAGCCAAGTAGGAATCCTTCATCACATTTCTTGTCAAACTTGCCCAATCTTGTGCCTTTCTTCAAGATATAACATTTGCAACCAAAGACCTGAAAATATGCAATGTTGGGCTTTCTACCATTCAAGAGCTCATATGGTGTCTTCTCTTTCAATCGGTGACAATAGAGGCGGTTGCTACAATAGCAAGCCATGTTGATAGCTTCGGCCCAAAAAGATTGACTCACATTGTACTCACTAAGCATAGACCTTGCCATATCAATAAGTGTTCTATTCTTCCTCTCAACAAGGCCATTTGATTGAGGTGTGTATTTGGCCGAGAATTGATGTCTAATTTCAAATTCATCACACAACTCATCAATTCTAGTATTCTTGAACTCACTACCATTGTCACTTCTAAATCTCTTGATGGTTGTTTCAAATTCATTGTGAATGCCTTTGACAAATGATTTGAATGTTGCAAACACATCACTTTTGTCCACTAGAAAGAATACCCATATGTATCTAGTGTAGTCATCCACTATCACAAAGCCATATTTATTTCCACCGATGCTAGTGTATTGTGTTGGCCCAAACAAATCCATGTACAATAACTCAAATGCTTTACTAGTGCTCATCATGCTTTTCTTAGGATGGGTGTTTCCAACTTGTTTGTCGGCTTGACAAGAGTTACAAAGCTTATCCTTTTCAAACACAACATCTTTCAAGCCTCTAACCAAGTCATGCTTAATCAATCTATTCAATTGTTTCATTCCAACATGACCAAGCATTCTATGCCATAACCAACCCATGCTAGACTTAGTGAACAAGCATGTAGATAATTTAGCTTCACTAGCATTGAAATCAATCAAGTATAGATTCTCATATCTAAAACCTTTGAAGATCAAGTTAGAGCTATCTACACTTATGATCTCTACATCATCTACCCCAAATATGCATTTGAATCCAAGATCACATAATTGTGCCATAGATAGCAAATTGAAGTTCAAGCTCTCTACTAGCAACACATTGGATATGCTCCTGTCATTGAATATTGCAATCTTACCAAGCCCTTTGACCTTGCCTTTGCCATTGTCACCAAATGTGATACTATCATAACCATCATTGCCATTAGTGTTGATTGAGTTGAACATTCTTGCATCACCGGTCATGTGTTGAGTGCACCCACTATCAAGAACCAATGCCTTCATCCGGCTTTGTAATTGACCTACAAAAGAAGATAAATTCTTTTTAGGTATCCAAACTTGCTTGGGTCCTTGAAGGTTAGTCACTAGGCTCTTTGGTACCCAAATGGCTTTCTTCTTTGAGCCCATCCATGGTTTACCAATAAACTTAGCCTTTACACCATTTGTACCCCTCGTGAGCATATAGCATAAAATCAAGCTTAAGGAAGGATACATTAGCATTTTTGCTCTTGTTGTTGCATTCTTGCTCTTTGTGACCCACTTGCTTGCAACTAATGCAAAACCGACCATTGTTCTTCACAAAACTAGTCCTGTGAGGAGCAAAGGCCGCCTTGCCTTTCTTGGGGGTATAGTTCAATCCCTCTTTGTAGAGGGAAGCTCTTTGGCTACCCAAGCACATAAGCAAGCGGTCCTCACCACCATAAGCCTTGGCTAAGGTGTGAGTGAGCTTAGTTACCTCCTTCTTGAGATTCTCATTCTCAACCATTAGTGAGGGGTCACAAGTGAGACCATCACTACTAGATGAGGTGGAAGTAGAGGTGCTACAAGAAGGGTTAGTGGGAGGAACAATGATAGGCATAGATAGTGATGTATCAATTAAATCACAAGTTAAACCTACATTGCAAGTTTCAACATGCTTCTTTTTATTTTGCTCATCAAGCAAAGATGAATGAGCCTTTTCAAGCTTTTTGTGAGCTTTGCCAAACTTCTCATGGGCTTCCTCTAGCTTCTCATGAGATGCATTGAGCTCATCAAAGGCTTGCTTAAGGGCTTTTAGTTCCTTACGCAAGCTTTTGCATTCCCTTCTTTTGATATCAAAGTGTTCTCTAGCATCTTCTAGCATGTCAATTAATTCATCCTTAGTAGGTTCATCATCATCACTATCACTATCATTTTCATTTTCATGTTCATTATCATCAACATGTTCTTCATCACTTTCATCATCACAAGATTGTACCTTAGTGGCCTTAGCCATGAAGCATGATGAAGATTCGAAGAGAGAAGGCTTCTCATTGATGGCAATGCTTGCAAGAACCTTCTTCTTGGTGGTCTTGTGATCATCACTATCATTATCATCATCACTTGAGGAAGCATCACTATCCCAAGTGACTACATATGAACCACCCTTCTTCTTCTTGAAGGCCATCTTGTCCTTCTTCTCTTTTTTTTTCCTTCTTGTCCTTCTTCTCGTTCTTCTTGTTGTCATCATCATTGTCACTATTGTATGAGCATTGAGCAACAAGATGATCTTTGCTTCCACACTTGAAGCACCTTCTTGACTCTTCTTTGTTCTTGGATGAAGACTTCTTTCTTCTAGCATGGTAGCCCTTCTTCACCATGAACTTGCCAAATCTCTTGACAAATAGAGCCATCTTCTCATCATCATCATCATCCCATGATTCATCTTCTTCACTTGATGTTTCTTGCTTTGCTTTGCCCTTGGATGATGTGGCTTTGAATGCCATGCTCTTCTTCTTCTCATCCTTCTTCTCATCTTTCTTCTCCTTCTTTTCTTCCTTCTCATCATCATCTCTATAAGTATCATCGGTCATTATATCTCTCAATACTTGGTTTAGTGTCATGGTGTCCAAACCACTCCTCACTAGAATAGTGACCAATGTACCAAATCTTGAGGGTAAGCATCTCAAGAACTTGTGGGAGAAGTCCTTATCCTTCACTTCTTCTCCAAGTTCTTTGAGATCATTGATAAGCACTTGAAGCCTATGGAACATCTCTGGCACACTCTCATCATCCTTCATCTTGAAGCTTGCAAACTTTTCTTTGAGAATGTAAGCCTTTGCACCCTTCACGGCTTGAGTGCCCTCAAATGACTCTTCCAACTTCTTTCATGCCTCATGAGCCATCTCAATATTTTTGACTTGCTCAAATGTTCTTTCATCAATTGCATCATGAATAGCACTTAGAGCAATGTCATTGTTTTGGAGAAGTACTTCTTCGGCCGCGGTGGGATTCTCCGGATCTTCAATCTCAATTTTTGTTTCTACCACCTTCCAAACCTTCCTATTGATTGACTTGATATGAGTTGTCATCTTAGCCTTCCAATAGGGATAGTTGGAGCCATCAAATTGGGGTGGCTTCTTGGTGTTGTTGATTTGAGCCATTTTAACACCGAAGGTGGTTAAGCCTTAAATAACGGTGACCTCGGCTCTGATACCACTTGAAAGGTCCTAATGGCTAGAGGGAGGGTGAATAGCCTAATAAAAATTTCTACAACAACACTTAACAAATATGTTAGACAATTATAAGGCGAAGCAAGTGTTGCGCTAGCCTACTCAAAATGCAAGCCACCTACCACAATTCTAGTTTAGATAGTGTCGATCCACACAAAAGCTATGACACTATCATATGTTAGTGTGCTCTCAAAGGCTAACTAAAGAGCCACACTAGCCAAGCAAGCAAGCTCTCACAACTAGCTACACTAAAGAGCTTGACAACTAGTTTGCGGTAATATAAAGAGAGTGATCAAGAAGATTATATCACCGTGTAGATGAATGAACCAATCAATTACAAGGATGAATAACAATGAAGACGAATCATCTCGAAATCAATGATGAACACAATGATTTTTTACCGAGGTTCACTTGCTTGCCGGCAAGCTAGTCCTCGTTGTGGCGATTCACTCACTTGGAGGTTCACGCGCTAATTGGCATCACACGCCAAACCCTCAATAGGGTGCCGCACAACCAACATAAGATGAGGATCACACAAGCCACGAGCAATCCATTAGAGTACCTTTTGGCGCTCCGCCGGGGAAAGGTCAAGAACCTCTCACAATCACCACGATCGGAGCCGGAGACAATCACCACTCTCCGCTCAACGAATCTTGCTGCTCCAAGCCATCTAGGTGGCGGCAACCACCAAGAGTAACAAGCAAAATCCACAGCGAAACACGAACATCAAGTGCCTCTAGATGCAAACACTCAAATAATGCACTTGGATTCACTCCCAATCTCACTATGATGATGAATCAATGATGGAGATGAGTGGGAGGGCTTTGGCTAGGCTCACAAGGTTACTATGTCAATGAAAATGGCCAAAGATATGAGCCATAACCGGCCATAGGGCTTAAATAGAAGCCCCCACGAAATAGAGCCGTTATACCCCTTCACTGGGCATGACACGGGCTGACCGGATGCTCCGGTCCAACTAACCGGAAGCTGCTCCTCAGCGTTCGGTCGCCCGATGGCGGCCACGTGTCCCTTGTGTTCAACAGTGAATGTTTGATCACAATGGTCGAAATGTTGACCGGACGCTCCGATAGAGCTGACCGGACGCTGGACCCTCAGCGTCCGGTTGTTTACAGTAAGGGTCCAAAATGAGTTTTTGCCAACCGGACACGTCTGGTCATGAAGGACCGGACACAGCCCAGCGTCCGGTGCTTAACCCTGATCACTATGCTGATGAACAACACGACCTGACGTAGCCCTTCAGCGTTCGGTCGTAGAGCGACCCAGCGTCCGATCAGTTGACCGACGCCAGCGTCATTGCGACCAACTCCATTTCACCTCTAACTTCTCCACCCTTGCTCAAATGTGCCAACCACCAAGTGTATCACCTTGTGCACATGTGTTAGCATATTTTCACAAACATTTTCAAGGGTGTTAGCATTCCACTAGATCCTAAATGCATATGCAATGAGTTAGAGCATCTAGTGGCACTTTGATAACCGCATTCCGATACGAGTTTCACCCCTCTTAATAGTACGGTTATCAAACCTAAATGTGATCACACTCTCTAAGTGTCTTGAAAACCAAAACAAATTAGCTCCTATGGTTTATACCTTTGCCTTGAGCTTTTTGTTTTTCTCTTTCTTCTTTCCAAGTTCAAGCACATGATCATCATCATTCTATGATCTTCATTTGCTTCATCACTTGGAGTGTGCTACCTATCTCATGATCACTTGATAAACTAGGTTAGCACTTAGGGTTTCATCAATTCACCAAAACCAAACTAGAGCTTTTAGGCGGGTGGTTCCGACGCCAAGCCCGGGAAATGTGGAGGACAGGGGTAGGGTGCGGGCCGAGCCCCGATGACGCACTGCTGGCGGCGCTACGGGCGCGGGCGGGGGACCCCGACACACGTGTGGCCGACTTCTTCGACGCCGTGGCGTGCTGGCCATAATGCTGCTCCTGAAGGGCGACGACGGGTGGGCGCGGTACACGACGGCGGACGCGCTAGCGTTCGTGGCGGCCAGCCTCGGGAGGCCTGGTGGCGGGTGGGGCGGTGGCACTGGCATGGGGACCGGGGTCAGCAAAAGGCTCCGGAGTAGGTGGGCCGCGCTGTTTCGATGCACGGGAGCTCGGTGCAGCTGCGCTATCGGGAGAGAGCGAAGCCGACCGGCGTCCTCCTCATGTGACCGGCCACCGCTATCTTTCTAGTGTCTCGTGCGAGCACCCATGCGGTGGACACCCATGCCACGGCGCCGAGAACCCATGTAGCGCGCGCGGGCGACACTTGGACGGGCGCGTACACACCACCAGGGGGGCCATCCCATCGCCCATCGGCCACCGCTGTCTGTCTCGTGTCTTGTCACGGGCTTTGTTTTGCTTCGCTGCTGGTGTGGAACGTGCGTGCGGGCTCGCCCCGTGCCCCGCCGTGCTTTCTTCGCGTCGGCGTGTGGCGATGTGTGGCCAGTGGCCGCCCGCCTGCTGCAGCGCATGATCCTCTGCTCCATCGTCGAGTTCACCGCCCATCGTGCTCGCATGGCCGTACCGGGCCGATTGGTCACGTGGAGCCGGCGTGGGCGCATGGGCGCGTGACGCCGACGGGCTGCAGCCGAACCCAACTAAACTGGTCCTGGCCTAGCCCCGTTCCTAGCTCGTGCCGTCGTGCTCGTGCACGCCTCCCTCAGATGGAGCCCGCACACGCCGCCGCGGTGCCGGTTAGCCACTGAGCCTTGCGGCATGGGCTCACGTGGGCGGGCGGGCACAGCACAGGGTAGCCACAGCCAGCCACTGCCCCACTGCGACGGACGCTGGCCCTGGCTGGTTTCCCTCTGCGGGGCTGGCCTATGGTGGCGCCGCCGCGTGGCGTGCTATTTATGAGGTGCTGGGTGGGTCAACCTGGAGTCACCGCTCATGCATGCTGACATGCGCGCGCTGCATGGGTTCACTGCAGGTCCATGCAGTGGCTGCTGTACCCGCACAAAGACCGGAGACCGAAGCCGACGTGCATGCATGCGTTGAGTAGGAAGGGTCTGAGCGCGTAGAAGATAAAGAAAGGTAGGGGGTTTTCTGTAAATGTACGTTGGATTTAAGGTTAAATAAATGGCATGGATCTACAGTGAACCATTTTAAAAGTTCATGGACCCAATAATGTTGTTTTAAAGTTGATGGACCTAGATGACACCCCAATAAAAATTAATGGACCTCTGGTGCATTTTACTCTATTGTTAAATACATGCTAGCTGTAGAGCTCAATCTTGCATTTTACAAATGAAAATGTTTCAGTCTTCCATTCTACCAATATAATGCACTGAACTTAGATATTATTACAGGATGCTTGGCCTATGATGGTTTTTGGACAGTAACCATGTCTCTATAAATGAATAGATGAGATGGTGAGCTCACCTACGTTACTTATACCAAAATTTATCTGGTTTGAGTGAATTGTGATTTTAATCCAATGGTTGTCTGATGATCCAAGCAAGTATGATGATCCCAATCTCCAATTCAGGTGTGTAGTTAGGTAGCTTGGCTTGCAGCTAGATGAGGTGGTTGTCTGGTTATCAAGCAAGTATGATGATCCTGAATTATGTCTATTTAATGATGGATTGTATATATTCTTATGAACTGGACTTGTAATGGTAGTTTATATAATGCTCTTGTGCTTGTGGTCAAATTTAAATTTTATATATATATATATATATATATATATATATATATATATATATATATATATATATATATATATATGTTCTGGTCGAGTTTGAATTGTAAATTTGAATTTTTATTTTGGCGAAAAAATGTACTGTTGAACCGTCCCTACAAACAGGAATTATAGGGGCGGCTGATGCCTACAAATCGATTTGTAAGGGCAGTCTGGGAACCACCCCTACAAATGCATGATTTATAGATACGGTATGGTAGGGGACGGCTGGCCGAGCTGTCTCTACAAACTATTGCCAGCCGCCCCTACAAATGCTTATTGTAGTAGTGGATGTGGCCGCGCCGGCTGGGGCCCCACCCGTCCCGCCGGCGGAGAGGCTGCTGGCCAGCGGAGAGGCAACCCTAGCCCAGCCCAACAATAAGCCTTACCCCTTCGTACAAAAAAAAAAGACATGGAAAATCTCATTTTTGCCCTTGAATGACCGCACTAAAATAACCAATTTACCCTTATTCGAAAATGAAATGGAATGAAAAGTAGATATGGCCCCACATATTTTGGTACCAGCCCCATCTAGTCTGGTATTATCTCCACCTATTTGGTACCTCCAGATACTTTCAGTTGGGTTCGTCCTATTTTTTCACGTCCAATCTCGCCCAATGGACGGCCCATATTTTTCCCAACCATCGTAAAATTTCTCTTTTGTTTAAGGTTTCACCTTTTGAAAACTATAATAGATTTTTTTGCGAAATGAAAACTATAATATATGGGAGCCATTGATGTATCACCTTGGTTATTTGTTTCTGTTACTGACAGTTCGCAGACTAGAGAACTTGGCAACACAAATATTTAGGTTTAGAGCTTGCCCATACATGTATACTATAAACAAATGCAACAAACAACCATCAGTTCTTGTTGCTCAACACAGTTTGGTGTCACGTCTCATACATTAAGATTTGGCAGGAGAGTACTTTCTTCCCCCAAAAAATCAGCATACATAAGAGTTTACACAAGCGTTTCTACCTACTGCAACAACTGTCTTCTTCTCGAACTCTTGGGCAGCTGTTACACCGTTCGTCTTGCTGAATCTTGGCTAAAACTAGCTGAAAAATATTGTTCTCGTTGAATTATCGCGAGAGAAAAATACCACTTCGACTGAAAAAACAATCGGAACAAACCGAATATGGGCCGAACGGTCCCGTGTCTAAGAAAAGAACTCGAAAAATTCCGGTGCTGCAGTCACTGTTCCCTCTTCTGCTTCGGCTGCCAATCTTCAATTCCCAATGCCTTGGCTAAGTCGTCCCAGTCGTCTTCGTCTTCGTCTTGAAGCGCAGGCGTAGCAACAGGGCGCGGCGGCGGATGAGGTGCTGCAGCCACTGCTTGCTCCTCTGCTTCATCTCTCAGCATGGCGGCTTCAAATGGATCATATATCCTCCTCTGCTTTGACCGGACAGGCACGTGACAGGCGCGTACCACCGGGGGAGTCGGCAGCAACGGCACCTTCTGCGGATGTAGCTGCGGTGGCGCTGGCAATGGCACTGGTGAGCGATGCGGCTGCATCGCAGGACGGATTGGAATTGGAACTGGCGGCGCCAGAGGAGGAGCTGAAGCGGGCGATGGTTGCGTCGCCAAGCGAGTCGTCGAACTGCGGCGAGGCGCACACGACGGCTGTGGTGGCGCGATGGACATCTTATGAACAGCGGCGAGGGGCGCCCGGGTGGTAGGAGCTGGCGGCGTCAGAGGCGGAGCTGAAGCGGGCGATGGTTGTCTCGACAAGGGAGTCGTCGAACCGCGGGGAAGCGCAAACGGCTGCGGTGGTGCGAAGGACATCATCCGAACAGCGGCGAGGGGCGGTCGGGTCGTAGATGGCGGCGCCGACCACGGAGCTGAAGCGGGCGATGGTTGTGTCGCTGACGGAGTCGTGGAACCGCGGTGAGGCGCAGACGGCTTTGGTGGTGCGAGAGGCATCTTCCGAACAGCGGTGAGGGACGATAGGGTCGGAGCTGGCGGCGCCGAAGGTTGTGGTGGTGGTGCCGGTAGCACAGCAGGACCACGCATTCTCTTGGCGCACGGTGGCGGCATGGCATGCTGCGGCGGCGCTGGCCTCTTGGGTGCCGCCGCTGGCGCTGGCGCTGGCTGCATGACGACGGCGGCGGACGCGGCAGGCGGTGGCGGTCGTAGCGTGAAGAAATAAGCCGCGGATTCCTGGTGCGCCGCGGATGTCGGGGCAGCTCTAGGAGACACGTACATCTTGCACAAGACGAACTGGTTCTCGCCGGCGACGGCGCCCTCCTCCTGATCCGAACAGCAGCAGCAGGAGTACTCGTCCATGAGCCAGTCCGTGTACACTCCGCCGCTCATCTTGTAGCGAAGCTTCTTGAGCTCGCCGACCTTGGCATCCCCGCGGCCCTTGATGTCCACCGTGTTCTGCGCGTGCCAGGAGCCGGCTCTGCTGGCTTGGGCGGCGCGTTTCCTGCTGGCGGCGCTGGGGGTGAAGAAGAAGCGATCGCCGGTCCTGGGCAGAGGGCAGAAGTGGAGCGCGAGGTCGGCAGGCGCGCACGCGTACACGTCGGCGTGGTGGACGACGGGGCGGACGGCGTCGTGCAGCGGCTTCCGGGCGACGAGGCGCGGCAGGTAGTAGGTCACGGCTTCCTGCGGCGTCGGGAGGAAACGGAAGCCACGGCTGAAGATCGCAGCGCCAAGGGCCGGCGCCATCTCCAAAGACCCGCAAAGGAAACGAATTTTCGATGAGGAACGAACAAAGGCTGGATGGAGGGCCGGTGGATTTATAGGCAGCGGTGAGTCGGTGACTGCATATTCACCGTGTTCTACTTCTGATCGGATTCACGAGGTAGAGTCGGATTCACCGTTCTATTCCGATTATGATCTTACTTGGACCCACGTGCAGAGTCCTTTTGCTCCGTTTGGGTTTCCTCTTTCCTTCATCTCAGTCTCACTGCCGTCGCCGCTGCTACCGTGGATCTCTGCAGCAAGGGTCGCTTCGTCGTCCGTGCACGCAGGGGCGGACCCACCATTACAGCGGGGTGGTGCGGCCGCCCGAGTTGGCCGGCGGCGTAGACCCCCGCCCCCCTCCCCCACCACCACTACCTTGAGCGCTCAGGCATGGCCGCCGACCCTCCGTGCGAAGGATGCTGGTATGCGGAGGTTGACGAAGAGTAGAAGGCCAACGTCTCTTCCTTTTCAAGGTTTCCTTTTTAGCCTATACATCTTCACAGTTCTTCACGGCAGCCACATTGCCTTTTCGATTCCTCCCTAGTACCTGGTATATTCCTAAATCTTGTTTCCTGAATCACCATCGAAGTCTTGTTCTCTGCTATTATTGCTTGTTTTCCCAATAAATTCTCGTTTCAGATCTCGCTGCAACAAGGATTTTAAGCTGCTGCCATTCTGTTCGGTTTCCCCCATCTGTTCTATTGCTGACTTCCTCTCAATCTAGCTGCTAAATTATGTTAAGACCTAGTTTTATTGCACAGTATGTGTACATCCATCCACATGATTTCTTGAGGCTACGGTGAGAAGAACTCTGCTTCGGTGCACAGGAGTCAGGACCTCCATCAACAGAGTGACTGAGTTGTGGTCAGCTGTTTACAGTTGAAATTAAAAGTGGTGCCAAGGAGATAGCCATTTGATCCCAATACAGTATCATATCTGTTTATGGTGGGTTGTAGCCTTGTGGGCAAGGGACTAGGCTCCTACTTTTAGCATCCACTGAACTGTTTGGATCAAAAGTTTGCTCCTGAACTGAGAAACATTTTGTCCTTTATGCCTCTGATTTCACAGTTAGTGATCAAAATTCGATCTTGATTTGGGATTCACATATATCTTAAATTGACAATGCAAAATTCTTCTCTTACTTTAGGATAACACCGCTATATATAGTGTTTTTAGATACTGTTCTTGGTGGCTGATAAGCATGTTTTCTAGTACATACTTGTTCCTGTTTGTGTGATTGTTTAGTCCTGCATTATTTGACGAAACTACACCATCATGTATTGCAGTTTTCAATTTTCTTCTTACTTGCTTGTTTTGTCAAACACGTAGTTGATTTTGGTCTTGTGCTGAAATGTAGTGCCCCTTGCTGTTTCTGAACTACCGAATGACTGGTTCCTACTCCTAAAATTTAGTCGTTGTCCCATCAAATGTTTGGACACATGTATGGAGTATTAAATATAGACTAATTATGAAACTAATTGCACAGTTTGCGACTAATTTGCGAGACGAATCTTTTAAGCCCAATTAGCCCATGATTTGACAATGTGGTGTTACAGTAAACATGTGCTGATGACGGATTAATTAGGCTTAATAAATTCATCTCGTGGAGTACTGACGGATTCTGTAATTTGTTATTTTATTAATATCCGAACACCCCATGCGACACCCTCATATGAAACCTCCTAAATTTTAGTCACTGCATCCAAATACCCACTTATATTGTTTAGTTTGTACAAGTCAGTTATCATGTTTTACTCTTATATCACGCTGTAATGGGTGTATGTATGCTACCATCTAGTATTTAATGCCAATAATATCACCTAGACCCTGTTCGTTTCTCTTATAATCCGTACTTTTCTGCTTGTTTTTTAGCCGGAACAGTGTTTTTCTCTCATAACAAATTAGTCGGAACAATGTTTTGGCTTGTTTTTCAGCGAAGCGAACGGGGCCATATATTCATGCTCTGATTGCTTATGCAGATCATGCGACAAACGATGTTGTGAAAGAGGGGGTCTTGACATAGGCATGAGGTTTTGTAATGCTCATTGGTGTTATATTTCAGACATTGTATCCATAAAGTACTTTCTCAGTTGCATAAAATTCAATAGGATTTTATCAAATCTGCAAGGCAAACGAATGATTGCAGAGTTTTTGTTGGCTGTGAATGTTTCTGTTGATGAGAAGATTTTTGAAGCACTTCACCTTATGTTCGGTACACATTGTTCAATTTTTTTTACCTTGCCATATTCCAGATCAGGTTGAAGTCGTGTACATCCAAAGATGCAAGTAAATTCCTGGAAAAGCCCTTGGAAATATCGACAACACTGTGTCCATTCAAACGAATAAAGTCAATGAGGATCTAACATTTGCCAACTTCTTATCAGTGACCTTTTTTTTCAGCCCTATAAAGCTAGATGCAACCATACTATAGCCAATATGACAAGCTGGTCTAAACCTATGACTGTTTCCTTTTTCAGAACTCATTTTTTTCTCGAATACGCACGAGTGTGCATATCATTGTATTAGAAGAAAGAGTTTATAATACAATACAAGAGTTCCGATCCCGGCCGTTAGTTTCTGTGCACGCTACATTATGAAATAAAACGTTCCTGATCCATGATCCATGGCTATCTTGATGACATCCTAGCCCTGCGCTAGCGCACGTAGCCCGCCTGCTCCAGCCCGAATCTAGTGGTCGGCTTCGGCCTTGATGATGTGCAGTAGGTCGCCGACGATCAATGTCGACTCCCGGAAACATCTTGCGTTATGTTCCTTCCATAGTTGCCAGGAGACGAGGGCGAAGAGGGAGTCCATGCCATTTCGCCGATCGCCGTTGAACACTAACCGCAATCGGCCCAAGCACCTCATCTTTAGGTGTTTCCTGCAGGCGTTCTCTGCCTCTGATAGATGTCGCCGCTCCTGCGCGCAGTCTAGCCGAAGCACCAGCTCCCTGCCAATTAGGAGCTGTGTTTTGATCTGGCCAATTGTAGTCTCCGACCAGCTCTGCTGTTGGCGCACCAGGTTCCTGAGCATCAGGTCAAGCCGTGCCAATGGGTCACATGCAACCGTGGGCCGCTTCCAAGCCTAACGATGAATTCGTCGTAATCCTCGAACTTGGGCCAAAACACCTCAAATGGAACCGGGCCTTGCTCATCTGGCCCATGTTTGTCTGTAGAAGTAAGGCGCAGTGGTCGGAAGCTTGTTCGTTGCTCCAAGTGAAACACCTCCCGTGGAGGTGGAGACCCTGCAGCTCAAGCGTGGCCACCGTTCGCCTGAATCTTCTCAAGTTGGCTCTGTCCACCTTGTCATTGCTCTTGTCGGCTTCGTTGAGGATGAGGTTGAAGTACCCTGTCAGCGCCCATGGTCCGGGGCATGCATCCCTGATAGCCTCCAGTTCTTTAAGGAAGAGAACCTTGTCTCCGTCCTCATCAGGTTGGCGTCCTGCGATGAGGATGCCACCACGAGTTTCTGACGCCGGTAAGTAGGCAAACTCCAAAAACGCAATGCCCAACATCGACAGGACCATTGTATAAGGTATTACATCGAGCTTGGTTTCTTGAAGGCACACTATGGACGGCCTTATGTCATCAACCAGCGTACGTACTGCATCCCACCGCGCTCGCGCGTTGAGGCCGCGCACGTTCCATGACAATATGGTTGTGTTATCCATAGAAACAGGAACAACCGGTTGATGTGGGGCCTCAGTTTAGGCCGCCGCGGCGAGTGGCCGGCGAGTCATCTTGCCGGCGCGTGTTATGTTTGCCGGGAAGAGCTCTTCCATGGCCTCGACCTCCTGATCCGTCATGTTCGTGCTGAAGAATGCATCGAAGTTGCGCCTTTCCACAGAGGAGGGTTGGGCGCTCGGATGCGTGAAGCCCATCTTCTTCAAGAGGATCACTTCCCCCCTCTTGGACACTGGGATGTGTCCCATCTGTTGCGCCGTGATGCGACGGCTTCGGATAGGAATGGGCGCCTTCTTGGCCGGCGACATTTGCTTTGGCGGCGATTTGATGAGGGGGGTTCGCCGCTTCTTTTGGACGTCATTCACGAACTTGGATAGGCGACGGGCCGCTTCCGTTGCGGTGGGCGTTGGGTCCGCGCTTGGCGTGGTGGCCTGGTTATCGATCGCCGCTGCCGGGGTCGGGGCGTCCCCGTAGCCTGGTTGGGCGTCCCCGTAGCCTGGTTGGATTCGGGCGTCTGCGCCCCACTCATCGTCATAGTACGGTTCACCAATCAGACATTCTAAGTGCTTACTAAGTTCTTAGACAAATAGATCCACTCATCTTAGTGGTTACTAAGTTGCTATACAAAATTTGTTGTTCCACCCAAGCCCAAAATGTATTCATTTTGCTTCCAGCGGGGTTGGTTTGTTTCCGTTATGTTCAGAGTAAGGCATTCATATGCATATGTTTGCATTCTTCAGGGCCCCTTGTTGTCAGCGAAACAAATGTTGGTTTTCCTTGGTTACCTCTTTATCGAATGTCTCATTCCTAGCATATTTATTTTCTTTATTTTCCCTTGGTGTAACCATCTAGAACTAAACCAGAACAGAGCAAGGCTCCCAGTGCCTCTGTGCAGATCATGGAGTAGAGACCATGCAAATGTGAGCATTGCAGACTGTTGTATTTTTGCAGATCTTGTTATACTGTTAGTATCTTTGCAATGTAACCCATGGTTTCAGCACCGGCTTTTTGCAGATCTGGTGGGGCAAGTCGGATGAGCTAGATAGAGTCGGCACTCGCCTCGGCAGCAGGAGAGGGAGAGGGAGAGGAAGAGGAATCAATTCAATCCGATCCGCTCAAAGCGGGCCGGGGCGGCGGGGCGTCCGCCATGAGTTTCCGGCGGCGGTTCGTGCACCTGGTGATGAACGACACCAAGAAACGGGACTTCCCTCTGCGCCGCATCGACGCGGCACGCCTCTTCTTCCCCAAGGGCGAGAGGCCCCCCGTCCCGCCGCCGCCGCCAGAGGACGCGCGCCTCCCGCCTGTCGCCATCAGATTCAGCGCACCCACACCCACCACCGGCACCGGCACCAACACCAGCAAAGGCGCCATGGAGTTCATGCTCCTCCACGGCGGCGGCGGCCGCGGTCACAGCGGGTGGAAGAAGCGGCCCAAGGTGGTGGCCACCGACCACACGGGCCGCTGCGTGATGTACGACCCGGCGCGGGAGACCGTCCGCGCCCTGCCCGAGCTCACCCCCGCGCCCAAGGTCAGGCCTGTCGCTCTCCCCGTCGGCGACCACGACCTCTACGTCATCGACACCCACTTCAACCGCGCCTTCAGCCGCGACGCCGCCTGCTTCCACGGCCTCCTCTTCGACCCCGACGCCGCGGCCGACTGGGGTTGGCGCACGATGCGGCCGCCTCCATACGCCCGCACCTACGACCCCGACAGCCAGCGAGTCCGCGCTCACATCACCTCCTACGCGGTGGTGGGCGGCGGCGGCGGCGGAGGTGGCGGGGACTGTGTCTGGGTATCCAAGGACAGTTTGGGCACCCACGCCTTCGACGTCGGGACCGGCGAGTGGGCCAAGGCAGGCGACTGGGTGCTGCCGTTCTGGGCCCCGGCACGTACGTCCCGGAGCACAAGCTCTGGTTCGGCCTCTTGGCCGACAAGGTGGAGGACGGCGTCGTGCGCGCGTCGGACCTCGTCACGGTGTGCGCGTCGGACCTGACAGCGTCACCGCCGGCGGCGCCGCGCGTCCTGTGGAGAGAGCCCCCGACGCCGCCGGAGTGGCAGGGCAGGTCGTCGTTTCTCGTGCACCTCGGCTGCTCCAGGTTCTGCCTCGCCAGGTTCTTCAAGATCGTCCGCGGCGGCACAGGCGGCTCGCCATGCGTCAACAGGTTCGCGGTCTTCAGTGGACTCGAGGTGGTGGTGGAGCCTGGTGGCCATGGCGACGGGGACCGCATGGTGAAGCACAAGTCTCTACGGTACAGCCTTGTCAACAAGCTGCTCCATTGGGTACTCTAGTCGCCTGCCGCCAGATTTCTGCAAGCTGACGACTTTCATTGTAGTACCTAGGGGAGGAACATGTTTCAATGGTCAATATTATGACCAATTCATGAAAAACATTATCGGTTTCTGATATCTACATGCAATTGGAACTCAACCATTCGTGAGAGACCTGGACAGCTGGACATTGATTTTTATTGAAGAATAGAGCTCAGAAACGAAACTGGGCACCTACTTTGATTTTGCATCAGAATTGCTATATCTTGCCCGGTTGTTTTTTTTTTATGTTCTAACCGATTTTTGGGCCTTCAATTGTTGTCTCGTGGCACGTTTTCGGGACGTCGGATCTTGGTGTTTGGTTGTTGTTTCTATGACATGTGGGTCCCACTTTTTTGTGGTACTGTTTGATTTTTCGGGAGACACGCCTGATTTTGTGTCGTCCGTTTCCCTCTTTTCCCATTCTCATTTCCTTTCGGCTTTCTCCCGTCGACTCCTGGCACGCTCAACGGCCTCTGGCATGCTCGACGCCCGCTACGAGGCCGCGCGCGCCCGTGTGGAGGGCGTCCGGTTCGCGCAGGTGGGCGTGGCCTTGGCCAGCCCCGACGGCGGCCTGGCGCTGGTCCGCGTGTGGCTGTTCCACCTGGGCGACCGGCTGGACGCGGAGGACGCGCACTTCCTCGTGGCCCTCGGCATGATACCCCGCACAGCGCGCCGACCCTAGCCGCCTGTGCAGGGCGCTCAAGGCCTGGCGCCGCTCCCCGGCGCGGCGAGCTGCGGTTTCTAGGGTTTCGTGAGCTAAGTTTTTCCTGCCCCCTTCTTTGCGATATGTTCCATCGATGCTTGGGGTTGTTTGTTGCCTTATTCAATGTGTGTGTTGATGTTTAATGCCTTTGTCCTCGTTTCATATCTGGTTTGTGTGTCCGCTCGTATGCGATTTTTGTGTTGTGTTGTTCGTTGTCTAGGGTTTTTCCCTTAGGTGATGCGGGATCCGAGTTCCCGTGTTCTTCAGTTTGTGCTTAGTTTTTTTTGCCCCATTTTTTCATTCATTGGCGAATGGTGTTGTCTCTGCAGGGTAGTCTGTATTGCTTTTAGGAGTTGACGATTGTTTGTTGGTTCATTGTCCTGTGATTGTTGTTCACATGATTTGTGGTTTGAATGGTTCGAGGGATTTGAATCGTTCGATTGATGCAGAGGTAGATGATACGTTATTGTTGTTGATTGTATCTTTGTTTTTTTCGATGTAGATTAGTATTTATAATTGTTTTTGGATAGTGGAAATGTGGTGTTGATGTTTAAGGCAATTTAATTTGTGAGAAGAGCTCGGTTCTACAAAATTAATTATGAGTTTGTGTCCTGCTGTAATGCTCATTGCAGAATAATTTTTGTAGTAGACATTTTTTAGCTGCATGGTGTTTTTCTACTATGATAATTGCCTCTTATCCCTTTATGTTATTTTAGTTTCATTGTTCATTTTCAGTTAATTTTTCGGTGCTCATTTATTTTTAGTTATAGTGTTCATTTCAGAATTTTTTTTTCTAAATGTGAACTACCTGATTTTTTTATGTACCTGATTTTTGTGATGCTACCTGATACTTGAATGCTACTAGTTATTGCATTTATCTGTTTTAGTTTCAGTTAAATTCCAGTTACATCTAAACGCTATCTGATGTACTGTTAAGTTTTAGTTACCTGATGTATTGTTAAGTTTGAGATACCTGATACCTGAATGCTACATGTGAGAGTTATCTGAATCCCTATAGTCATTCCACTGCCGTTTTCGATGAATTTAATGCTAAGTGGGTGTGAGTGTCAACCGGAGAAGTACGCTTGTGCTCTTTTTTTCCATGTGTATGTGTGCTCTCTTGAGCTTTGTTTTACAAATATGGTAGGCTGTATAGTTGATTCATTGTTTTGTCGTTTTCTTTTGTAGATGTTTTGGCTCAGATTATTGGGTGGATGTAGAGGTAGATGACATGTTTTGCTACTGTTAGAGAATTTTGATAGTTTAAATTGATTTTTTTGTCATTTTTAGGTAATCATGGCGGCTAGGAGCAAATGTTTTCGTGTTGTAGATGAAAGTACTCAAGCAGAACATGGTCATGAAGGACATGAACATGTAAGTGTGCATCGTACATCAACAGTAGTTATATAATTTTTTTTATTTATATGTGTTCCTCTGTTTTTTAGGCCTTCATTTCTACTACAAATATAAATTTGTTGGAGCAATTTGTTGTGTTTTGCAAATCCAAGGTATCATTTCTACTGCTGATGTATATTATTTTGGCTTATGCAAATAAATTATTGTTTTATGCATTCTTATATAAAATAAATGAGCATAAGGGAGAAAATAAATTATTGTTTGTCCCTGAACAAAATCAGTTAATGTTTAATTAACTCCTTAAACTGACACATAGTTAAGAAACAGTCTAGTCACCAAGATTTGAAGGTTTCAGTTTTGCATGTTGCATGCATTAAATAATTTTTAGAGCTCTTGAAAATTTAGATTTCTTCTGTAACTAGGATGTCTGGCGCATGGCTGATATCTTCGATTGAATGAGTTTGCTTAGATTTTAATTAGTTCAGGCTGCACTAAATCCCGGAGTCTTGATTAGTTGTCTTGTGCATGCACGTGGCTACACTAAATTAGCTAGCTCCTGTGTGTGTACAAGTGTGTGTGTGTGTCTGGCTGTCAGCAATCTCACACCTCAGCCCAACCCGTTTGAGGGTACCAGACCAGATGCTTGTAATAAGAGGCGCATCATCCGCACATGTCTTTTTTTGTGCGATTTGATGGCTGCGCTCATGGGATTGTTTTGCTTGCTATATATGTATCCATCTACATATGTATTTGCGAACCTAGTGACTACATCTGCATATGCCAGCTGTATTGGTGAACTATTAACCAGGCTACAATAATCTATGATTTAAGTTTGTGGCGTGAGATTGAGTTATATACTTGACACATGTTTCATATGTGTATGACTAGTGTCTGTTTCGGTTGTTTGGGAAGTATGGTTATTGTGTACCTTGAATATACATAGTAATACTCAGATGTGCAAGTTTAGGCTAGTTTCATCCAATGTGAGACACGCAAGGTGTGCAACATGCCTTTTCTGTTGTGATGGTGATGGTGCAGAAGTTTGCTGAGTCATGCTGTTTGGTTCACTTGGTTCCAGTAAAGCGCAGTTCGTTACACTAAACTATGATCTATTTGGTTATGTACAGTTCAATTTACAAGCTGGCTTAGGCTTTCGTTTGCAGCTATGGTTCAACTTGGTTGTGTGAATTTTTGTTCTGAAAATTGTTTCAATTTTCAATTTTCAAGATTTTAGCAGATAGTTTAGTTTATCTTCATAGTTTTCATTTTCTGAATTTTGTTTAGTTAGTTCAGTTTGTCATTGCATCACTTTAACTGCATTATAAATTTAGGTTAGTTCAATTTAGTATAATCTATTTTTTAGTTTTGTTCAAGTTCAGGTTAAATTTAGTATAGTCTATTTTTCGTTATAAATTCAATTCAAGTCCAGTGGAATTAATTATCAGTTCTACTTCAGCTTCAGTTTTTTTAGAATTTAGGTTGAGTACCATCAAATTTCATTGAACTGCATTAGAGTTTGGCTATGTATTTCAGTTTTCTTGTGATTCAGTGTTAAATCTAGGTTCAGTTAAGTAGAATCTATTTTCAGCTTTAGTTCAGTTTTATTTTCAGGTTAAGTTTAGTAGAACCTATTTTTAGTTTTTGTTCAGTTCAAGTCCAGTAGTTTTTTCTCTGTCTCTGTCTCTTTATTTATTTTCAGTTATCAGTCATGTTTGTGAGGTTCAGTTTAGTTTTGTAACCTGCATTAGAGTTTCAGTGAATTAAATTTTAGTTTTTTCGTGTAGCCGAAGTTCAGGTCTCTATGTTGTAGTTTAAGTTCATGTTCAATCACGTAGAATCTTGGTTCTCAGTTTCAGTATTTGAGTCTCAGGTTTATTATGGTTGTGCCCATATCTGCTACATTATTTTTTCATTTCGGTTTCAGGTTCAGGATTGTTATCAGTTCAGTTTTTATTTTTTTTAGTTTTATAATTCCAGATTTCTAGTTCCTAGACTTTAGTTTTAAGTTCAGGATTGTTTTTAGTTGAGTTTTAGTTAATTTTTTATCTTTAATTGCACCAAGGCAGTCTTCATTTTTTTTCCAGTATCCTAGTTTCAGTTTAAGTAACTTAGCTCCATCATGTTTCAATTACTAAGTTTTAGTAAATTCGTGCAACAGCTGTAGGTTGCCTTGGTCTGAAGCAATGCAGCCTGATTGCTTGATTCAGTGAGTGGAACTAGTTGTAGTTCGGCAGTAGTAGCAGTGGCATTTCGGTATATCTTATAGGTTTTGCATTGTCACTCCTAGCAAGTCAATGTGTATTCAGTTTGTGAGCCATGTCATTTTCATACCATATTTCCATATTGATCCTTAGTCTATAGCTTTGGTTAATTTCTTTGCAACCCAGTTTATTGTGGTTCAGTGAGTTTTAGAAAATTCGGAGTAGTAGCTGACTGAGATGAGTGTGGTTTTCATTTCCTGTGTAATGTCACTTTCAAGATACTACAATCTACATTTAGAATTTGTTGCAAAGTAGTAGCTGACTAAGTTTCAGTCTTGTTTGTGTTATAGGTTTTATGTCTTCTTTATTAGCTATTGATCTAATTCAAGTAGTGGTATGTTTTCTCTCACACTCTGTTTTTTGTGCAGTCCCCTGTCAGTCTGCTTGTTGCTCTTCTGGAAAATTCATATATCCATCAGTCTTATTTTTTCCTTAACATGGATTTTAGAATGTATCTTGCATCTAGATATCTTGTGATGGGCTGAATCACTTTTGTTAAAGTCAGTATGTTTGCATTATCAAAATCTGGTTCATGTTGTTTCTCTTTGTGAGTGTGAGAGTGAGAGTTTCCCAAAAATAGTTGTTTTTTGGCGCTGATTCTTTTAAAAATACCTGTTTTTGGTACCTGTTTCCTGTTGCCTTGAAGTTTTGTTTATCTGTCTTTTGGTGCTGTTTTTAGACGCTTTTTTGTGTAGGTTGACAAGTAGCAGTTTCATTTTTGATCGTTTTTTGTGCCTTTGTGCATGTGCATCTGCAGATCAAGAAGATGGAGCTCTCACAGCACTCCAAGTACTTATGTGAGTTATGTTTTGGCAAGATAAACATAACGTTTTTTTGCGCCTTTGTTGTTTGATTTCTTCTTTGCTAATTAGCTGCTCGAGTTTGGAATTTATTTTTTTGGCATCACATCAGTTTAGTGCTTTTTCAGTTTTAATCTTGTTATGATTGCATATATATGGCACCATATAAGCAGATATGTTGAGTTTTAGTCTTAGTCCTAGACCTTATCAGCCAGCAGGCTTCAGTTTATTGATCAGAACAGTCTGAATTAGGCATATATATTATTGTATTTTTTTTTGAATTGTTATCTTTTGTTTATGTACTGGTAACCAATCATCACGGCAAATCCCTGTTAATTGTTTTCTTATTGTTTTCCTGCAATATATTGCATTCATGATGAAAATAGAATTTCCCCTTTTATTTGATTTTGAGTGTATATTTTTTTTCTATTTTTATCTAGTCAATATACCAATTTGTGTGTTTTTTTTTTGTTTTAGGTCTTTAGAATAACCGGTTATTAGGAAGCTTCAAAACAACCAAATTGCTCATCGTACAGAATCCGGTTGTTTTGGGCTGTTGGAATAACCGGTTGTCCTGAAACAACAGAACAACTGAACAGTTGCATCGATGGAAATTGCAAAGCCACATGATAGGAGTAAGTTAAAATGAGTGAAAGGGAGATAACAGTAGCTGAAGCCAATAAAATTGATGGACGACAATCATATGAAGTTCATGCCGATGGATACTATGGATGTGCATCGATGAGAGCGCGATCAAGGACCAATACAATCAAACCAATAATCAACTACTTGTAAAAATTATTTTATGCAAAACAACTCTATAGTGAAAAAAAATCTAATCCCTCTGTTCTAAATTATAATTTATTCTGACTTTTCTAGGTACGTAGGTTTTGCTACAAACCTAAAAGGCAGAACGACTTATAATTTGGATTTTGGAACACCACAATTTATGTAGGCCAGCTTGCAAGTTTAGTCTAATATTAGACATGAATGTATAAGCTAGATATTAACCATATATGCTTATTATTGTGAATTGTAGTTGAAGGTAGTACATACATAATAACGTTTCTTGTTCAAAACTGCAGAGCAGCAGAGTCCCAGTGTGGCAACGAGGGGCTGAAGTGGCTCGACACGACGCGCGAATCAAGCAGCTCGACGATGGCCGGTGCCGTCACGCACCGGGGGACCTTGTACTGCCCGACGGACGCGCCGCGGGAGACGACGGCGTAGTCCGCCACCTCGTCGAAGGTTCCCGGCAGGACCACCTGGATCTCCAGCGGCCCAATGCAGCCAGTCGCCACCCTTCCCTCGCGGTACATGTAGCCCAGCGCCTTCTCCATCTCCAAGCAGTACCGGTCCAGCACGTCGCCCGTCGTCTCACCGGCGGCGGTGGCGGAAGAGGAAGAAGACATCAGCAGCTCCCAGTAGACGACGTAGTGCCCCGGGACAGTCACGGTACACGCCCGGGCGGTGTAGTCCAGGACGGCGGCGCCCCGCGGGTGGAGCAGTGCGGATGACGCGCGCTGCAGCTCCGCCTGGTCCGTCTTGTCGACGGAGTCGATGGACAGCAGCACGTTGCTGCGGCGCAAGAACCGGAACTCCGACGCCGCGTTGTGGAACCCCGCCACGCGGAGGACGTCGCCGACGCGGTACCGGTACAGCCCGCCGTAGGTGGTCACCACTCACCACCAGCTCGTACTCGCGCCCGGCCTCCACGCGGGCGAGCTCCACGAGCTGGCTCGCCGCCATGGCGTCGTCTGCGCTGGCGGCGGCGGCCGTGGGCAGGAACTCGAAGTAGGCCATGTTGGGCATGATGGTGTAGGATGCCTAGGCCGGGTCGCCGCCGGACATCGGCCGGAGGTTGAGGCCGAAGTAGCACTCCGAGGACCCGTAGACGGTGGACATGATGGGTATGCCGCCGCCGCTGTAGTAACGAAGCGCCGGGACGTACTGCGTCATGGCGCCGGAGCTGATGGCGTCCAGGTCCTTGGCGTTCGGCCAAAGGCGCGTGAGGATGCCGGCCCAGCAGTCACCTGATTTTTTTAAAAAAATAATATTTTTAATGATTAATTGTAAATCTAAAAGCTGTTTAAAACCTGTCGGCATCTGGAAGGCCGACAGGTCACACGAACCTGTGGTACGACCCGGCGCGGGCCACCGTGCGCGCGCTGCCTGAGCTCACCCCCGCGCCCAAGGTCAGGCCTGTCGCGCTGCCCGTCGGCGACGACGACCTCTACGTCATCGACACGCACTTCAACCGCGCCTTCAGCCGCGACGACGCCTGCTTCCACGGCCTCCTCTTCGACCCCGCCGACTGGGATTGGCGCCCGATGCCGCCGCTTCCGTACGCGCGCACCTACGACCCTGACAGCCAGCGAGTCCGTGCTCACAGCTCACATCACCTCCTACGCGGTGGTGGGCGGCGGCGGCGACGGGGGAGGTGGCGGGGACAGTGTCTGGGTATCAAGGACGGGCTGGGCACCCACTCCTTCGACGTCGGGACCGGCAAGTGGGCCAAGGCCGGCGACTGGGTGCTGCCGTTCTGGGCCCGTCACGTACACCCCGGATTACAAGCTCTGGTTCGGCCTCTTGGCCGACAAGGTGGAGGACGGCGTCGTGTGCGCGTCGGACCTGATAGCAGCACCGCCGTCGGCGCCGCGCGTGCTGTGGAGGGAGGACTCCCCGACACCGCCGGAGTGGCAGGGCATGTCGTCGTTTCTCGTGCACCTTGGCTGCTCCAGGTTCTGCCTCGCCAGGTTCTTCAGGATCGTCCGCGGCGGCCCTGCAGGCGGCTCGCCATGCGTCACCAGGCTCGCTGTCTTCAGTGGACTCGAGGTGGTGACTGGCGGCCATGGCGACGGGGAGGGGGAGGAGCTCCGCATGGTGAAACACAGGTCTCTACGATTCAGCCTTGTCAACAAGCTGCTCCATTGGGTACTCTAGTAGTCTGCCACCAGATTTCTGCTCTATTCGTGAGAGACCTGGACTTTGATTTTACGTGGCAAAATATTAGGCGAGGTACTATTTTCTAGGATATTTTTGTAGTTGGCACCATAAAGCTGGCAATCGAAGAGGCAGCCACCGTAAGAGAGGCAATATTTTATGGGAGTGTCTAGTTACGTGTCGACGGATTTTATGTGGTCAAATCTGTTAGATTTTTTTATAAATACGACCTAGTAGATAGTTGTAGCATAAATCCTATTTTCTCTGTCCCAAAATAAAAGTCGTTATCGGTTACTGAGAAGTTAGCTTTTCTTAAACTTTGACCAATTATATATAAAGAAATATTAATACTTATAATACATAATTAGTATCAGTAGATGGATCATTAAATATACTTTGATAATAAACTTATTTGGAGATATAAATGTTGCACTCGTTCTCTACAAACCAGGTCATAGTTGACAAAGTTTGACTTGCACGCATCCCATAACGACTTCTATTGTACGATGGAGGGAGTAAAGCACAATAAACAAACGTATAGAAATCTGACAGATTCAATACTAAAAAAATCTGCCAAGATAAATAGCAAAAGTCATATTTTTTGGAAAATGGCAACTAATATAATTTGTAAAGAATGTACATGATGATCCAAAATTTAAATTAGAAGAGCAAGGAACTCAACCATTCGTGGATTTTTTTAAATATTTTTAATAATTAATTGCAAATCTAGCGGCTGTTATACAAAAAAATGCACATGTAGCAGTGTGTCGGCCGCTAGATGGCCGAGAGGAGCCCTATCGGCGGCTCATGGGCCGATAGGCCTACGTGGCGCACACGTATCAGCCGACGGCCGCCAAAACAACCTATCGGCACCGACAGAGGTCTTGTCAACAGCTAGAGAGCCGACAGATCCAGTCGGTCGCTGTCCTCAATCATCGACCGTCATGGCATTAGGTGCAATGTGAACCCAGTCCTCAGGGATGTCGGTCTTGTCGTCAAACCTCCTACCAGCAAAGTCATCCACGAAGGCGACGTGCTTCGCATCGTCAGCCTCCATCAGTTCGATGATTCTTTCGTCCTCCTCACCTCGGTCAGCTTCCATGGACGGACCATACCCTTCCGCTTGTCCAACCTCTGTCGTGTTCTCAACCGCTTGAGGATCGCAAACATAGGTCTGCTCAGCATTTGCCGCCTCTAAGTTGTCCTCTGCTGCACATGTGTTGCTACTCTCACCCTGCATGCCACCATCCAGGAACTCAACCAGCATGATGTTGGCATAACGGCGCTCCAACGCCTTGGACACGAGAAAATGCCACTTCTTCGTGTTACTGGCCTCGTACAGCTCCCACCTCCATCCATTCTCCCGCTTTTTAGGCAACAACATACTAATCCTGAAATGATGCTGGATGGGCGGAACACCAAAGTGCTCGTGTAGCCAGGCTAAAACTTATTTCCGGCTATAATCTAGCGGCGAATTCAGTTCTGTGTCAAACAACTGGAACTCGCTAAGGTCTACCCCGCTATCCCCATATCTGATTTCACCGTTGCCATAGTAAATTCTGAAAAGAACTCAATCGATCGACATTCCTGTTCACATCGTGCAAAATATCGTGTAAGTTAATTGCGGTACCATGCTAACTTATTCTAACTAAACAAAAATAAAGCCAACCCTAACAAAAAAATAATAACTAAAAATACAACTAACCTAACCCTAAGTAAATCGAACCCTACAAACAAACTAAAAATAACTAACAACAGCTACAACTAACTAAACGTACAATCTAACCGTAAAAAACTAAACCTAAAAATCAAACTATACAAACTAATCTACAACTTAAACTAACACTAACATTGCTAACCCTAAAACTAAATATACTAAGAAATCGAACTAAAAAAGAATAAATAAACATTAATAAAGTACCTAAATAAAATAAGTAATATAACTAAACAAAAAAACTAACAAAATAAACAAAATAAAACTAAACTAAAAAAAACTAATCTATAACTAAAACTAACCCTAACAATGCTAACCCTAAAACTAAATATACTAAGTAATCTAACTAAACTAACAAAATAAAGAAAATCAAATAAACTAAAAAAAATCTTACCTATAGCCGAGCGCCGGCATCGCTCGCAGGGGCGGCGGCGCAGCGCCCTCCGCCGCATCCAGCGGAGACCGGCGTGGAGAGCGCCCCCGCACCGCGGGGCGGCGAGCAAGCGGCGGTGGCCGGCAAGATGGAGAAAGACAGAGAGCGGTGAGGGAAAGTGCGACTAAGGATGCAAGGTGGGGCGGGCTGCCACTCCAACCCGCTGGGCTGTCTGCGCCACCAACCCACATGAGGCCGAAACCTAACCCACTTAGATAGAGTGGGCTGAAGCGTCCAGCCCACTTAATCCCAGCGGCAACCCACATCCCGCTTGGCATCGGCAAATCGTGGCCATCACCATGGCGAGCACAAGCGCAGGCGCCGGTATCACACTACTACAAAAAAACGTTTGTAGCAACGGGACAATTTTTTTGTAGGGGCGGCTGGTGATGGAGCCGCCCCTACAGTGGGCGTGCTCGGAACCCACGAGACCTGCCGCCCCTACAAATGGAACAGTAAGGGCGGCTGGTGATACGAGCCGCCCCTACAAATGAGTCGATTTGTAGGGGTGGCTCACTCACCAGCCGCCCCCGGTGTTGCGATTTGTGGGGGCGGCTCAATCACCAGCCGCCCCTACAAATGCTGTCGCCGAAACCCGCAGGCTCCAAATCTGGGCTTGGGCCTCACTTTCTCTTGTAGGCCACTGAAACACGTAGGCCTATTAAGGCTGTCAATGATCTAAGCCCTTGGTCTGAATCCAACGGCCGAAGTTCGTCCCTCCAGGAACAAAACCGCTGGACTTCCCAAACCCTAACCAGATTTTCCTATTCTATCTCTGTCACTCTTTTTCCTCCCTTCCCCACCTTCTTCTTCCTCCTCCCGTCCCCGACAGGGTGCTTCCTACTGCCGCTGTCGGCGAGCTGCTCATCCGCAGCATGACTCTGCATCCTGGGTGCCTCTTCCTACCTCCAGTGGCTGCTTCTCTCTGAATCCCGCTGTCCGCCATCCGCCACGCCGCCTCTGCCAGCACGCGGGCCTCTGCCGCACCGCGTGGCTTCCAGACGCCTCGCTCGTCCATCCTCTCCACCTCCCTCCAAGGGCGAAAGTTCGGCCCCGCTCCGTCGAGCTCCCTCCGCTATTTCGGGTGAGTCTACGCGCCACCTCCTCATCCGGCCGAGTCCTTGTAGATTTTAGGTGGGCCCCTCCACCGGCGGGCTATGCTGCGCGGACGCAGTTCGTGGATCCGGCAGCCGGATCTACGTCGTTCTACTGGCTTGTTCCCTCTCCTCGCGGCTGGGCGCACACCCTCTACTCCACTACCTACTTTTCCTGGGCCGCGTGGAGTGGAGTGGAGACCAGGGTTGGCCTTGGCTCTCCGCTGGCCGCTTAGATCCTCCCCGTCCTGACCTCTTTTACTCCTCTTGCAGCAAATATGCTGGAGCGCCAGCGGCGGATCTAGGTCGGCCGCGGCCGCACCCCCCGATGGTGGATCCATGGCGGGCGTGCTCCCTGACGACGAATCTAAGGCGGGCCTGTCATCCAGCGACGGATCTAGGGTGGTGATGTCCCCCGTCGATGGATCGAGGGCGGGTGTGCTCCCCGACGACAGATCTAGGGAGAGCCCATCCTCCAAGCGGCAGATCTTGGGTGGTGGCGTCCCTAGTGGTGGATTGAGGGCTGGCGCGACCGGATCTGAATCCAATGCGAGCGGGCAGAGATCTGATAGTGGAGTGGCGTCGGGCCAAATCCTAGCGCAGCCATGCCGGTCCGTCTTCGTCGGTGCTTCAGCTCATCTCCGAGGTGGCGGCGGTAAGAGCTGTCCGGTCCTCTCTTTTCCACATTTTCTTTAGTAGATTTGTCTCCCGTATAAATGAGTTAGCTTCTTATTCAAGTCGGCATCTACATTCGTTTAAATTTGCAACAATAACAAATCGTTAGATCGTTGTGTCTTCATTTCTCATAACTGGTGGTTTTTATTTGCAACCCATCATCCTAACTTCTGATTTCTCGCTCACTCATGTGCAGGAAACAAGAACAATGGAGGAAAAGCTATGGGAATCGATGAACTTAGCTATTTTATGATTTTGGTATGCTCTTGAGTTTTTTTGTATGATTTTGATAAGCTCCCACTGCAACGTGGTGTGTATTGATGCTGTGAAACTTGTTAAATTTGGCTAATCTGAATATGATAATGGATATAATGATATTGGGTTGTGCATATGCTTAGATTTGAATATATATATATATATATATGGTCGAATCTGAATTGTAAATTTAAATTTTTTTTTGTGGAAAAATGTACTGTAGGGGCGGTTGATAACACCAGCCGCCTCTACAAATCGATTTGTAAGGGCAGTCTGAAAACCGCCCCTACAGATATATGATTTGTAGAGACGTTTGGGTAGGGGCGGCTGGGCAAACCGCCCCTACAAAGCTATTGTGTAGTAGTGTCAGGGCTCCGAGATGTCTTCGTTCTCCATTTCCTTCCCCACTGCATCCATGCATGCGTGCTTGTTTACTGCGCCCAGAAGCAAGCTGGGCCTGACCGAGCGGTGGTGCATGCATGTGTCTCTTTTGATTTCGTTCTTGTTCAACTAGTGCGTCTGCTAGCTCAACTCTCGTGTTCAGTGCGTGACCTGAATTAACAAGTAGACACAAAGCGAGCGAGCGAGCTAGCTAGAGAGATACCGGTTTACAATTGGCAGCCCAGCGTCTGTCCATCGCCGCCGCCTCCTTCGTGCGTGTGGCCACATCGTCGATCCCAGGCGGCAGCAGGCACCTCTCCCAGCCGGACGCTGCCTCCTCCTTCCTTTGCCGCGCCGTCCACCAGGCCAGCCGCAGGCACCTACCAGCAGGCCACAGGCACCTACCAGCAAGCCCTCCACGCTAGACGCCATGAGTGCTTCCAAATCACTTCTACAGAGGGAGTTGGATGATTCATCATCAGACGACGATGACGTTTTGATCTTCTCAGCGGCTGCAATTGTCGATACATATTCAAATAAAAAAGGAAGACATGGTGGTTCCGTCCCTGGGCACAATGTTATTTATCGAGATCGAGAAGGCGGGCACCAAAGGATGTTTCAAGATTACTTAGCTGATGAGCCGACATACGGCCCAAATTTATTTCGCCGGAGGTTCGTGTGTATTCAGTTGTCATACGTCTATAGTATTTTAGGTAAATGTTGTATGATTTATTTATTTATTTTGCGGGTACAGGATGACTAGGGAGCTTTTCGTCCGCATAATGAATGCTATTGAATCACATGACGATTACTTTGTGCAAAAAAAGGAGTGCGGCCAATGTACTTGGATTAAGTTGCTTCCAGAAAGTCACTGTAGCATTTCGTATGCTAACATATGGGGTTCCAGCTGATGCAACGGATGAGTATGTTTGCATTGGCGAAAGTACCGCAATTGAGAGCCTACGAAGGTTCGTTGCTGCAGTTGTTGATCTATTTGTAGATAAATACCTGAGATATCCTAATGAGGCTGACACAGCACGCTTACGGGCACTCGGTGAGAAAAAAGGTTTTCCTGGTATGTTAGGGTCCATTGATTGTATGCATTGGGCGTAGAAGAATTGTCCTGTAGAATTGCAGGGTCAGTACAAGGGGCATGTGGAGAAGCCCACAATTATTTTAGAGGTTGTTGCTTCAAACGATCTTTGGATATTGCATGCCTTTTTGGAATGCCTGGGTCTCATAATGATATCAATGTGCTTCATCGGTCTCCTTTATTTGCAAACCTGGCAGAGGAGAGAACTCCTGAGGTGAACTATACCATTAATGGTCATGATTATACGATGGGTTATTATCTAGCCGATGGTATATACCCATCATGGGCTACTTTAGTGAAGTCCATCTCTCAGCCTATGGGGAACAAGAACAAATATTTTGCCAAAGCACATGAAGCAGCGAGGAAGGATGTCGAAAGAGCTTTTGGGGTTCTGCAATCTAGGTTCGCAATTGTTCGAGGAGCAGCTCGCATGTGGGACACAGAGACACTTGGAGACATCATGAAAGCTTGTGTGGTCATGCAGAATATGATTGTCGAGGATGAAGGGGTTGTTGACCCTAATGAGAGGTTTAATTATGGTGGAGAAAACGTGGAACCTTCTCGTGAGAATAATCGAACCCTTGATGAATTTATTGAAGCGCACAAAAGGATCAGAGACAAGGAAACACATGTCCAGTTAAAACAAGACGTCATCGAGCACCTATGGAATCATCATCCTGATTTATATTAGCAACATAGACATTTCATTTTATTTTATTTTTTGGTTATGATCAGTTTATTTTTGTCCTCTATTTGTGATCAAAACTTTTTACTTAAGTGTAATGAACATTTATTTCCTCTGTGCGATGATCAATAATGTTATTAACTTGAAGTGCAATGACCACGTTTTCCTCATCTACTAGAAGCATTCAGCAGCTGGTCATCAGTAGTAGCATTCACCGGCAGCCCGTCGAACAGTACCATGCACCACAGTATCATGCAACCAAATAAAAAAGTAGCAGCCCGCGTTTGGCCCGTGATGCCTTTGCGGCTTGGCGGACGTGGGGCGGGTTAGCCGCTGCTGCCCCACTTGCAACCTTAAGCGCGCGCGAGAGAGAGCGTGAGGGATAGTGTTTCAGGATACCTATGTCGGCGTCTGGATGGCCGATAGGTAGGTCCCTGTCCGCCTCGCTAACTGGCTGCTACATTTACAATTTTCCCTGAACAAATGCTACACGTAGCCCTCCGAGGACCTCCAGCGGCCCAATGCAGCCAGTCGCCACCCTTCCCTCGCGGTACATGTAGCCCAGCGCCTCCTCCATCTCCAAGCAGCACCGGTCCAGGACGTCGCCCGTCGTCTCGCCGGCGGTGGCGGAAGAGGAAGACAATATCAGCAGCTCCCAGTAGACGACGTAGTGCCCCGGGACGGTCACGGTACACACCCGGGCGGTGTAGCTCCGCCTCGTCGGTCTTGTCGACGGAGTCGATGGACAGCAGCACGTTGCTGCGCCGCAGGAACTGGAACTCCGGCGCCGCGTTGTGGAACTCCGCCGGCGCCACGCGGAGGACGTCGCCGACGCGGTACCGGTACAGGCTACAGCCCGCCGTAGGTGGTCACCACCAGCTCGTACTCGCGCCCGGCCTCCACGCCGACCAGCTCCACGAGCTGGTGGCTCGCCGTGCCGTCGTCTGCGATGTCCGTGGGCAGGAACTCGAAGTAGGCCATGTTGGGCACGATGGTGTAGGACGCCTCGGCCGGGTCGCCGCCGGACATCGGACGGATGTTGAGGCCGAAGTAGCACTCCGAGGACCCGTAGACGGTGGAGACAATGGGCAGGCCGCCGCCGCTGTAGTAACAAAGCGCCGGGACGTACTGTACCATGGTGCCGGTGCTGATGGCGTCCAGGTACTTGGCGTTCGGCCAAACGCGTTTGAGGATGCCGGCCCAGCAGTCACCCTGCTCCGAGCCGCCGCCGCACTCGGTCCGGATGAACTGCGCGAGCTCGGGATTCGTCCGGAGCACGGCATTGACGGCCTCGCGCACCGAGGGGTCGGTGACGCGCTGGCTGCCTACGAACGCGCCGGCTTCGATTTCGGCGGCGAGGTGGCCCCAGTTGCACTGCAGGAAGGAGACGGCGCGCACGAGGCTGTACGCGAACGCCGCTCCGATGCACAGCACGGCGTGGCGGTGGCACAGGCCGCAAAGCATCTACGCGTACATGCTCTGGGACGCGTCCTCGCAGAGGACGGCCGCCGGCGGGCTCGTGTGTCCGCCGCGGCTGGTGGGGTCATACCACTACCGGAAACCGGCACTTTGCCGAGTGCCGGAAGCTTTGCTGAGAGTATTTTATCGGGCACTCGGTAAAGACGGCTTTGCCGAGTGTTTTTGTCGGCACTCGGTAAAGATGGTTTTGCCGAGTGTTTTTTTTTTTTGCACTCGGTAAAGATGTATTTTGCCGAGTGCCATTTTTCGGCACTCGGCAAAATGCGTCTTTGCCAAGTGCCTTTTTTCTGGCACTCGGCAAAGATGTATTTTGCCGAGTGCCATTTTTTGGCACTCGGCAAAATACGTCTTTGCCGAGTGCCTTCTTTTGGCACTTGGCAAAGAGGCATTTCGCCGAGTGCCTTTTTTGGCACTCGGCAAAGAGGCATTTTATCGTGTGCATTTTTTTTCTCGACAAATTATTTTTTCAAAGCAATTTTTGAGGCCCAAAATGAATTCAAATGAAAAAAAATTTAACTACAAAGTTGCATAACTTCTCAAGATCTACAAAGTTTATTTTGGTCATTTCTTCATTTGACAAAACGACAATAACGTTGTTCATAAAATCTACATCTCTCTCATATTAGTTTCATGAAAGTAGAAGAGGGATATATAAGATTTGTGAATAATGTTACTACCATTATGTCGGATGAACAAATGACTAAAATAAACTTTATAGATCTTGAGAAGTTATGAAATTTTGTAGTTGGCAACATTTTGATTGAAATCATCTTGTCATGCAAAAACGGCGTTTGAATTTAAAAATTTAAAAATTTGAATTTTTTAAAAGACCTCGGATGGAAAAACTTTCTAAACGAAAATTGTAGATCTCCAAAAGTTATAAAACTATGTAGTTGACAACTTTTTGATTTGAAATCATCTTATCATGCAAAACTACGTTTGAATCTCTCAAATTTAAAATTCAAATTTTTCAAACGACCTCGGATGGAAAAACTTCCTAAATGAAAATTGTAGATCTCGAAAAGTTATGAAACTTTATAGTTGACCACTTTTTGATTTCAATTCGTTTAGGGCCTCAAACAAGCAATTTACTCTCGATTTAGTATAATATATGAGGATAGATAACGGAATTTAGACATAAGTGATAGTGTAGTGCAGTGGTAGAGCAGTAGACATGCGAGGGAGATGTCGTGAGTTCGAATCCCACCGGCCGCGTTAGCCGCGAATTTTGCACAAAAAATGCAGCGACTTCGATGGCTGGTGGCGCTGGACGGACGGGCGCAAAAAATGCAGCGACTTCGATGGCCGGTGGCGCTGGACGGACGGGCGCTGGCCGGTGGCGGCCTTCCCCAAAAAAAAATTTGCTATTATTTTTTGGTTTTTTTCGCAATTTTATTTTGCCGAGTGTAAATCTTTGCCGAGTGCTTTTCCGGCACTCGGCAAAGGCTTTGCCGAGTGCCCTTTGCCGAGTGCGGCACTCGGCAAAGCCTTTGCCGAGTGTATTTCGGGCTTTGCTGAGTGCCGCAGACACTCGGCAAAGTGCCGGTTTCCCGTAGTGCGCCTCCTGTAGTGGTCGCTGTGCAGGAGGCTCGTCACGACGTCGTCCCGGACTTGACGAAGTGGAAGTAGAGACCACTGCCCTTGTCGAGCCCAGGAAGATCGTCATGCAAATAAAATAAAATAAATCGATCAGATGCAAATTAAAAGCAACTCATAATATACGAAGTGTTACTGGTTCATGACTGCTGTGATGAGGCTGTGGAGTAGCATGCGGCGATCGACCTCATCCTTCACGGCTGGGATCAGCTTGGGCTCACCGTCCGACGTGCCGGAGCTGACGATGAACTCGGAAATGGGGTGCACGGAGCCTGACAGGATGGGTGACCTGTCGCCATTGGCGATGCGCAGGATGTACGCCTAAGTCGTCGTACGTCGCCATGGGCACCTTGGCACGGAAAGTAGCGCGGTCAGCGGCGCCGACGCCGGTGCTGGCGCCGGAGAGGCCACATTTTGCAAGGTACTCGACGTCGCCGTTGCGGGCGAGGATGTCCACCAGCACCCGCTCCTGAACGGCGTTCATGTTAGTGGTCATCTCTTCGATGGACTCGAGCATCTCTACCGCCATGTCCTCCGTCGCCGGCGAGTAGGCTGGGCTCTGGGGTAATACTTTTATACCCCGGTGTGGCCAATGATCTTGGATCAAGATATTCATAACCGTCATGTTGTCTATTCTAATAATGTAACAACCACTCAATGCACATTCAATTACTCTGGTCCCAAAATAAATCAACTTTTACACCCTATTTGGAACATGAAAATTAAGTTTTTTTTTCTTTCTAGAGTTTTTCCTATGAAATTAAACTGATTATGTGTCTTTTCTATATATGAAATCAACAATAATGTCCTAGACACCAAAATTGTATTATTAGATGAATTATGAAGTTGTATCCTTTAGAGGCGAATGAACAGCCTACTCTTGCATTTAAGAGCTTTATGTCGCCGTTCATTCGCAATCTAATCTTTACTATTACTAATTAGATGTTCCTACGGAAGAGTCTAATGGGTGTCAAAAGAGATCTTCATAAGGCTGGATGGTTTTAGATATTTGGTTCGGTCATCAACCTCTAAAAAGTAAAAACTCAATACCCGACTTTATTTAATATATATAGTACACAGAAATAGGCGAAGGTTACAGAGGTCCTAAGCTCAAAACCACTTAATGTCTCCTTCATGAGAGCTTTAGTGGGGAACAAACTAGTAGAATGGAACAAAAATCTAGAGTGGCAAGTGCACATCTCCAACATGATCCTGATGTATTTGTTTGGGGCCTGCATAAGAATGGTATCTTTTCAGTTAATTCGATGTATAAATTCCTTGTCAATAATGGGATCAAGTTTCACAAATAGTTTGGAAACTAAGGATACTTTTGAAGATAAAAATCTTCCTTTGGTTCTTTTAAAAAGGTAATTCTTATAAAAGATAATTTGTCAAAGTAGAATTAAGTCCACTTTTGACCCCTCAATTATTGTGTTGGTCTAATTTTAACCCTCAACTATAAAACCGTCTGGTGGTGATACCCCAATTGTCAAAATTGTTCACTTTTAGCACCTGGGTGCGGACGAGGCTGTTTTGACCGACGTTGAGCGGTTTTGACACGCAACCTCCATCTCGGTGACATGTGGGGCCCATGCGTCATCGACTCAACCCCTCCTCTGTTCGCTCCTGCTACGTGCCCGCGCCCCAGGCAGCGAGGCCCGCCATGCCGACTCCTCCGCGCTCCCGCCCCTGCCCCTGGGCCCGACACCGCTGCCGGTGCTGGGCCCGCTGCTCTTCCTCGTGCGCCGCGACTTCGACATCGAGCCCGTCCTCGGTCGCATCGCGCGGGGCCACGGCAAGGTCTTCACCTTCACGCCGCTGGGGCGGGCACGCCTGGGCATCTTCATGGCTGACCGCGCCGCGGCGCAGCGCCGCGCTCCGCGTTCGCCTCGCTCCCGACCTCCACGGATTCCAGCGCCCGCCGGTGCGCTGAGTGCTCGAACGACGACGACGGCGCCGACGCGTTGATCAGGAGCAGCGCCGACGAGCGCCCTGCGAACTCGATCAGGTGCAGCGCCTGCACCGCCACGGGCGACCGGTTGGACGGCGACGCCACGCATCAGCAGCTAGCAGCACCAGTACCAGCAGCAGCAGGCGCGGCAGCCGGTCATCATCTACGACGCCTCGCCCAAGGTGATCCACACCAAGCCGGGGGACTTCACGGCGCTCGTCCAGCGCCTCACCGGCCTGGGCTCCACCTCGCAGGCCCAATTCGACGCTGTCGCGGTTGCGGGAGTTCGAGCTGCGGGAGTTCCTCCTCTCGCCCACCGCCGCACTGTCCCCTGCCGCGCGGCTGGCCGCCATCGAGAGGTCCGTTCGCCCGCTGCCGCCGCACCACCACGCGCTGGCACACGTCCCTCCCAACTACGACGCCAACGACGACGACGACTTCTTCCTACCCCTCTCCGCTTTGGCGGACATGGACAGCCCCGCCGCGGTCCTCGGCCCGCCCACGAGCCGCCCTGGCATCCTCTCCCCCGCGGCGCTCCCTCCGGCGGCCTCCACGGGGCTGTTCTCACCGATGCCGATCGACCAGAGCTGCCTGTCGTGGCTAAGCGAGCTGAGCCCATTCCTCCCCTCCGCCGGCACCTGCGCCGCCGCGGCCGGGCTGGCGGACCAGGCATATAAGGCATGCATGGCTTAGGACGGGACTGCACATGGCCAAAATACATGGCAATTGGCATGGCCGGCCAGCTTTGCAACTAACACGATCCAGGTTATTGATCGCAAAAAAAAAACACGATCCAGGTCAGTATGAAAATAACTGCGTAGTTGATCGATCGTGGAAAATGTTCTATTAACTAATAACATACCGCTTGCACTACCAATTCATTTAAAAATATGTTTATATACTCTCTATGACAATAAATTTGTGAGTTTATATGTCTTGAAAAGAAAACATTATGAGAACATTTGCAGAGACAGTAGGGAATAGAGATGACAATGGAGATCCGATTCGGGTTCCTCGTGGGAAATTCCCCTATTAGGGGCGGGCATGGAGAAAATTTAGTCCCCAAGAGAAATGAAATGGTGGAAAAACTCTCTCTATAGGGTTTGTGGGGATGGGAACGAGAAACTATCCCCTATCCCCATTCCCCGTGTCCCTACCCTGCGAAGCTATTTCTGGTAGCAATCTTGCATCAATCTATTAAGTGCACTGATCTATTAAGTGCACTGATCTATTATTTCCATATAGATATAGTATACTAGACATATGGAGGTCTATCGATGATTTGATATATTTTAATGATAAGTTGATGGATTTTCCAAGGTTATTACTGTTAATCTATTATTGAATTTGTGAAATTTGATAAGCTTAAGTGGGGATGGGAAGTCCTCACAGGGATTCATTCCCCAACAGGGACGGGGATGGGGAAGAAATTATCCCCGATGACATTCGCGGGAACAGGGACAAAGAAATTTCATCCCTGCGGGGATGGGGATGGGGACCTAACCACCAAAGAGGAATTTTCCGTTGACATCTCTAGCTGGGAAGCCTCTATAGACTACCTGTTCGTATCAACGATGTGTAGAGGCCGCCCTTGTTTCCAGCCACCTCTACAGATCGATTTTCTAGGGATGGCTAAAAAAGTGTCGCCTCTACAAATCGTTTCTCAGAAATCACAGCCCAATACTAGCAAAAAAAATAATCTGGGGAAGCCCCTGTAAGGATCAAAATACCCAAGAGGGGGTTGAATTGGGCTACTTCTAAATTTTTGCAATAATTAAGCCCTACACTTAGCCCATTTCACCCCTTGTGCTTAGAATGTGTTTCTATTGTTCTACCGCACAAAAGTTTTGCACCCTAGGTTCCAATTCTACTCTAGCATGGCAATTTTAGGAATGTAAAGGCATGAAATGAATTGCACAAATGTAAATACTCAACGTAAAGAGAGGGAAAGGAACACGGCGATATTTTCCTTAGGTATCGGAGAGTCGCCACGCCCCACTAGTTTTGGGCATTGGTGAAAGTACCGCAATTGAGAGCCTACGTAGGTTCGTTGCTGCAGTTGTTGATCTATTTGAAGATAAATACCTGAGATATCCTAATGAGGTTGACACAGCACGCTTACTGGCACTTGGTGAGAAAAAAGGTTTTCTTGGTATGTTAGGGTCCATTGATTGTATGCATTGGGCGTGGAAGAATTGTCCTGTAGAATTGTAGGGTCGGTACAAGGGGCATATGGATAAGCCCACTATTTATCTTAGAGGCTGTTGCTTCAAACGATCTTTGGATATTGCATGCCTTTTTTGGAATGCCTGGGTCTCATAATGATATCAATGTGCTTCATCGGTCTCCTTTATTTGCAAACCTGGCGGAGGGAAGAGCTCCTTAGGTGAACTATACCATTAATGGTCATGATTATACGATGGGTTATTATCTAGCCGATGGTATATACCCATCATGGGCTACTTTAGTGAAGTCCATCTCTCAGCCTACGGGGAACAAGAGCAAATATTTTACCAAAGCACAGGAAGCAGCGAGGAAGGATGTCAAAAGAGCTTTTGGGGTTGTGCGATCTAGGTTCACAATTGTTCGAGGAGCAGCTCGCATGTGGGACACAGAGACACTTGGAGACATCATGAAAGCTTGTGTGATCATGCACAATATGATTGTCGTGGATGAAGGAGTTGTTGACCCTAATGAGCGGTTCGATTATGGTGGAGAAAACGTGGAACCTTCTCATGAGAATAATCGAACCTTTGATGAATTTATTGAAGCGCACAAAAGGATCAGAGACAAGGAAACACATATCCAGTTAAAAGAAGACGTCATCGAGCACCTATGGAATCATCGTCCTGATTTATATTAGCAACATAGACATTTCATTTTATTTTATTTTTGGTTATGATCAGTTTATTTTTGTCCTCTATTTGTGATCAAAACTTTTTACTTAAGTGTAATGAACATTTATTTCCTCTGTGCGATGATCAATAATGTTATTAACTTGAAGTGCAATGACCACGTTTTCCTCATCTACTAGAAGCATTCAGCAGCTGGTCATCTGTAGTAGCATTCACCAGCCGCCCGTCGAACAGTACCATGCACCACAGTATCATGCAACCAAACCATCTATCAGCAGAGCAGATGCCCAGCCGCAAACAAATAAAAAAATACCATGCACCACGTGGGGCGGGTTAGCCGCTGCTGCCCCACTTGCAACCTTAAGCGCGCGAGAGGGAGAGCGTGAGGAGGGACCTATCGGCCTCTGAGAAGCCGATAAACCTATCGGCCCGATATGCCCAACTGGGCTGTCGTATCCCGACCTCGCTAACTGGCTACTACATTTACAATTTTCCCTGAACAAATGCTACATGTAGCCCTCCGAGGACCTCCAGCGGCCCAACGCAGCCAGTCGCCACCCTTCCCTCGCGGTACATGTAGCCCAGCGCCTCCTCCATCTCCAAGCAGCACCGGTCCAGTACGTCGCCCGTCGTCTCGCCGGCGGTAGCCGAAGAGGAAGACAATATCAGCCGCTCCCAGTAGACGACGTAGTGCCCCGGGACGGTCACGGTACACACCCGGGCGGTGTAGTCCAGCACGGCGGCGCCGCGCGGGCAGAGCAGCGCGGCCGACGCGCGCTCCACCGCGCGCTGCAGCTCCGCCTCGTCGGTCTTATCGATGGACAGCAGCACACGCGTTGCTGCGGCGCAGGAACTTGAACTCCGGCGCCGCGTTGTGGAACTCCGCCACGCGGAGGACGTCGCCGACGCGGTACCGGTACAGGCTACAGCCCGCCGTAGGTGGTCACCACGCCGGCCAGCTCCACGAGCTGGTGGCTCGCCGTGCCGTCCGTGCCGTCGTCTGCGATGTCCGTGGGCAGGAACTCGAAGTAGGCCATGTTGGGCACGATGGTGTAGGACGCCTCGGCCGCGTCGCCGCCTGACATCGGACGGAGGTTGAGGCCGAAGTAGCACTCCGAGGACCCGTAGACGGTGGAGACAATGGGCAGGCCACCGCCGCTGTATAGTAACGAAGCGCCGGGACGTACTGCGCCATGGTGCCGGTGCTGATGGCGTCCAGGTACTTGGCGTTCGGCCAAAGGCGCGTGAGGATGCCGGCCCAGCAGTTACCCGAATTTTTTTTAAAAATAATATTTTTTAATGATTAATTGTAAATCTAAAAGTTGTTTAAAACCTATCGGCATTTGGTAGGCCGACAGGTCACACAAACCTGTTTTACGACCCGGCGCGGGCCACCGTGCGCGCGCTGCCTGAGCTCACCCCCGCGCCCAAGGTCAGGCCTGTCGCGCTGCCCGTCGGCGACGACGCCTGCTTCCACGGCCTCCTCTTCGACCCCGCCGCCGCCGCCGACTGGGATTGGCGCCCGATGCCGCCGCTTCCGTACGCGCGCACCTACGACCCTAACAGCCAGCGAGTCCGTGCTCACAGCTCACATCACCTCCTACGCGGTGGTGGGCGGCGGCGGCGACGGGGGAGGTGGCGGGGACAGTGTCTGGGTATCCAAGGGCGGGCTGGGCACCCACTCCTTCGACGTCGGGACCGGCGAGTGGGCCAAGGCCGGCGACTGGGTGCTGCCGTTCTGGGCCCGTCACGTACACCCCGGATTACAAGCTCTGGTTCGGTCTCTTTGCCGACAAGGTGGAGGACGGCGTCGTGTGCGCGTCGGACCTGACAGCAGCACCGCCGTCGGCGCCGCGCGTCCTGTGGAGGTAGTAGTCCCCGACGCCGCCGGAGTGGCAGGGCATGTTGTCTTTTCTCGTGCACCTTGGCTGCTCCAGGTTCTGCCTCGCCAGGTTCTTCAAGATCGTCCGCGGCGGCCCTGCAGGCGGCTCGCCATGCGTCACCAGGTTCGCGGTCTTTAGTGGACTCGAGGTGGTGACTGGCGGCCATGGCGACGGGGAGGGGGAGGAGCTCTGCATGGTCTCTACGATTCAGCCTTGTCAACAAGCTGCTCCATTGGGTACTCTAGTCGCCTGCCACCAAATTTCTGCTCTATTCGTGAGAGACTTGGACTTTGATTTTACCTGGCAAAATATTAGGCGAGTTACTATTTTCTGGGATATTTTTGTAGTTGGCACCATAAAGTTGGCAATCGATGAGGCAGCCACTGTAAGTGTGGCAAATAATTAGAAATCCCGAAGTAGGCCATGTTGGCTACGATGGTGTAGGACGCCTCGGCCGGGTCGCCGCCGGACATCGGACGGAGGTTGAGGCCGAAGTAGCACTCCGAGGACCCGTAGACGGTGGAGACAATGGGCAGGCCACCGCCGCTGTAGTAACGAAGCGCCGGGACGTACTGCGCCATGGTGCCGGTGCTGATGGCGTCCAGGTACTTGGCGTTCGGCCAAACGCGTTTGAGGATGCCGGCCCAGCAGTCACCCTGCTCCGAGCCGCCGCCGCACTCGGTCCGGATGAACTGCGCGAGCTCGGGATTCGTCGGTGACGCGCTGGCTGCCTACGAGCGCGCCGGCTTCGATGTCGGCGGCGAGGTGGCCCCAGTTGCGCTGCAGGAAGGAGACGGCGCGCACGAGGCTGTACGCGAACGCCGCTCCGATGCACAGCACGGCGTGGCGGTGGCACAGGCCGCAAAGCATCTGCGCGTACATGCTCTGGGACGCGTCCTCGCAGAGGACGGCCGCCGGCGGGCTCGTGTGGCCGCCGCGGCTGGTGGGGTCGTACGGTCGCCCCCTGTAGTGGTCGCTGTGCAGGAGGCTCGTCACGACGGTGCGCGCCGGCAGGCCGCCCGGCGTCGCTGTCCCCGACTTGACGAAGTGGAAGTAGAGACCACTGCCCTTGTCGAGCCCAGGAACGTGCCTGTAGGCACCAGGCAGGCGGCTCGATCGATCATCATGCAAATAAAATAAAATAAATTGATCGGGTACAAATTAAAGCAACTCATGATATATGAAGTGTTACTGGTTCATGACTGCCGTGACAAGGCTGTGGAGTAGCATGCGGCGGTCGACCTCATCCTTCACGGCCAGGATCAGCTTGGGCTCACCGTCCGACGTGCCGGAGCTGACGATGAACTCGGAAATGGGGTGCACGGAGCTTGACAGGATGGGCGACCTGTCGCCATTGGCGATGCGCAGGATGTACGGCTTCAAGTCATCGTACGTCGCCATGGGCACCTTGGCATGGAAAGTGGCGCGGTCGGTGGCACCGATGCCGGCGAGGCCACATTTTGCAAGGTACTCTGCGTCGCCGTTGCGGGCGAGGATGTCCGCCAGCACCCGCTCCTGAACGGCATTCATGTTAGTGGTCATCTCCTCGATGGACTCAAGCATCTCTGCCGCCATGTCCTCCGTCGCTGGCGAGTAGGCTGGGCTCTGGGGTAATACTTTTATACCCCAGTGTAGCCAATAATCTTGGATCGAGATATTCATAACCTTTTCTAATAATGTAGCAACCACTCAATGCACGTTCAATTACTCTGGTCCTAAAATAAATCAACTTTTAGGCCCTATTTGGAACATGAAAATTAAGTTTTCTTTCTTTCTAGAGTTTTTCCTATGAAATTAAACTGATTATGTATCTTTTCTATATATGAAATCAACAATAATGTCCTAGACACCAAAATTGTATTATTAGATGAATTATGAAGTTGTATCCTTTAGTGGCGAATGAACAGACTACTCTTGCATTTAAGAGCTTTATGTCGCCGTTCATTCGCAATCTTATCTTTACTATTACTAATTATATGTTCCAACGGAAGAGTCTAATGGGTGTCAAAAGAGATCTTCATGACGCTGGATGGTTTTAGATATTTGGTTCGGTCATCAACCTCTAAAAAGTAAAAACTCAATACCCGACTTTATTTAATATATATAGTACACAGAAACAGGCGAAGGTTGCAGAGGTCCTAAGCTCAAAACCACTTAATGTCTCCTTCATGAGAGCTCTAGTGGGGAAAAAACTAGTAGAGTGGAACAAAAATCTAGTTGCTAGAGTGGCAAGTGCACATCTCCAACATGATCCTGATGTATTTGTTTGGAGCCTGCATAAGAATGGTATCTTTTCGGTTAATTCGATGTATAAATTCCTTGGGATCAAGTTTCACAGATAGTTTGGAAACTAAGGATACTTTTGAAGATAAAAATCTTCCTTTGGTTCTTTTAAAAAGGTAATTCTTATAAAAGATAATTTGTCAAAGTAAAACCGTCCAGCACCTCTTCTTTGAACGCACTTAAGCTAAGTTCCTATGGAGGACAGTCCATATGATGTTTTTTTTTTTCGAACGATAGTCCATATGATGTTAGGTACTAATCCACCCCAAAATATTCAAAACTTATTTAATAACTGGTATCCAACAGGGATAAAACTTTTAGATCCACTACTAAAAAAAACTTAACCGAGGCATTTGGCAAAGAGCTTTTGAACCGCCTCGGTTAATGCCTGGGATTAACCGAGGCTATAGTTTTTATTAACCGAGGCGGTCACAATTAACTGCCTCGCAAAATCAATTTACGGAGACGGTCAAAAAATAACCGCCTCCTAAAATCTATTAAAGTGGCCCGCCTCCAAAAATGCCTCCATTTTCGGAGGCAGACCTCCTAAATGGCCCGCCTCAGTAAAAAAGGTCGTGGCCCAACAAGCCGAGGCGAGGCCCGATAGGGCACTCAAGTATATATAGAATACTTAGGCTTTCTCTCTGCCTCACATCTCTGTCTCTTTTGGGCAGGCCTTGAGTGGCGCCTCCCTCCCTCTTGAGCAGCGCCTCCCTCCCCTCCCCTTCCTCCCTCCCTCCCTCTCTTCCACTCTCTCTCTCTCTACCCCGGCTGATGCGGGCGGCTAGCTAGGGCAGTGCGTTTCTCTCGCCCAGCGGCGGCAGCATGGATCTCGCGCCCGGCTCCCTTTCCCCCACCAGCGACCCTCTCCTCTTTGTAAGGAAAATGGACCCTTGGCCCATTTACTTTGGATTTTGGTGTTTGATGACCAACACAACCAAATTGGACTAATGAATTTAGCAAGTGTTTGTTTTGTAGTCCAACAGGGTGCAAGACGTGACTTGGACGAAGGCGACGTGATGATCCGATGATCAACACCTTAAGCAAGACTTTAGGAGCACAAGAAAAGACCCAAGATATCAAGCAAAGTCCAAGCATGAAGATAGGAACCAAGCCGTACGCAAGATCGCGAAGAAACGAGCTCGCAAAGGCGACCGGACGCTGGACCGGACGCTGGAAGCGCGACCGGACGCTGGACCGGTGGCTCGACAAACATGCGACCGGACGCAAGGACCGGACGCTGGCGGCAACCGACCGGACGTAGGAACGCAGCGTCCGATCGAGTACAGAAAGGTTCTAGAGCGGCACATCTACGACCGGACGCGTTCGGTGGCAGACGACCGGACGTTGGCCAGCGTCCGATCAGCATATTGCCGGCTCAACGGTCGGGACGACCGAACGCGTCCGGTCAGGACGATTCAGCGTCCGGTCAGTAGCAGTTTCGCGAGAATTCGACCCCAACGGCTACTTTCTCAGTGGGGCTTATAAATACAACCCCCAACCGGGCATTTGAGGTGTGTGGAGCTGAGGAAACATACCAAGAGTGTTGATACACCATTTGAGTGATCTCCACATACATAGTGCGTAGTGTTTTATTAGGTGATTAGCATAAGTGCTTTGCGAAGTGCTTAGGTTGATTAGACCACCGCTTATGCGCTTGCTCTAGGTGTTTGCCTAGTGTTTAAGTGAGGTTTGCATACCTCTTGCCACCCCGTGCTTGTGAGCACAAGTGTTGTACATCGGAGGGGCTTGAAGTCTTGCGAGATCACACCAACCGCGTTTGTGGTGTGGCCGCCACCGTGTACCAGGAGGGAACAAGGCCCACGGCGTTTCAGCCGGAAGCTTGATAGTGAAGACGGCGGGGAGCATCCGGGAGAGGCTTGCCGAAGAGGCACGTCGGAGACCCACTTGCGCGTGGGGAAGGCCCGAGGCTATCCACGGAGTTACCCGACCGGGAGCTTGGCCCTTGCGAGGGATTCCTTGCGAGGGGCTCCAACGAGGACTAGGGGGAAGCTTGCGCGCTTCTCGATACCTCGGTAAAAATACCGGAGTCGTCGACGGGAGTTTGCATATCTCTACCTTGCTCTTTAGCTTCCGCATTTACATTGCTTACTTTACTACGTTTGCGGTAGAGATAGCAACACACTAGCAAAACCATAGTTGCACATCTAGATAGCTTATCTATTGCATAGGTTTTGCTAGGGTTAGAAAAAGAGGCCATAGTTTAGAGTTAGAATTTTAAGTTGCCTAATTCACCCCCCCCCTCTTAGGCGTCACTGGTCCCTTCAATTGGTATCAGAGCCGGTTGGCTCATATTTGGACCTTTGGCTTAACCGCCGTTGAGCCGACGCTATTGTAGAGTGGTTGGGATGGATACCGCTAGGCCTCCACAATTTGACGGCACTAACTTCCCATACTATAAAGCTAGAATGGCTTGCCACCTTGAGGCGGTTGATTTGGGTGTATGGAGAGTCACTCGTGACGGGATGAAACCCATCAAGAATCCCGAAAAACCCACAAAGAGTGACGAAAAAGAAATGCATTTCAATGCTAGAGCTAAGAATTGCTTGTTTGAATCATTTAGCATGGATGTGTTTAACCAAGTGTTCACCTTAAATACGGCACATGAAATTTGGTTAAAACTCCAAGAGCTCCATGACGGCACAAGTAATGTCCGTGAGCAAAAACATTGTCTAGCCAAGCAAAATTATGATTCCTTTGCTATGAATGATGATGAGCTTGTTCGTGATATGTATTCTCGATTGAATCTAATTATCAATGAGCTCCATTCAATAGGATTATTAAAGCTAGATGATGCGGACATCGTAAGGAAGATCATCTCCGTTCTACCACAAAAGAAATATGCAAGCATCATCACCATCCTTCACAACATGGAGAACTTGAGCACCATGACCCCGGGCATTGTCATTGGCAAGCTAGTGGCATTTGAAATGTCACGTAAGATGGGTCAAGGAGAAGCATCTTCATCAAGCAAAGGCAAAGCTCTCGCTTGTAGCGAGAAGAAAAAGATGAAGGGCAAGAAAGTTGAGTCAAGCTCAAGCTCAAGCTCCTCAAGTGAAGAAGAAGAAGATGAGGATGATGATGATGATGAACAAGAATCAAGTGATGATGATCAATCTTCCTCCTCCACCTCCGACCTTGATGAAGAATCAATCAAACTTATCAAAAAGGTGGAGAAGATGATCGTAAGGCTCAATGTCAAGGGTGTGCCCATCCAAATTCAAGACCTCGTTTTCACTAATCAAAGAAACGAGCAAAGAAAGAGGGGATGCTATGGATGCGGCGAGTTGGGGCACTTTGTGGAAGTTTGTCCAAACAAGCCCACACCCAAGACAAAGAAGAAGGCAGTGCAAGAACAAAGCCCTCACAACAATAAGGTCATGGGATGATTCTTCAAGTGAAGAAGAAAACCATCACAAGAGGCGAGGTCACAAGCACTCATCATCAAGCTCTTCTCGTGTGTGCCTTATGGCACGAGGTAACGAAAGCTCATCCTCTAGTGAGAGTGATAGTGATGATGATTTGCCTTCTTACAATACAATTGTGCAACAAAATCTTAAATATGCTAAAGTTTGCACTAGTCAACAAAAGAAGCTCAAAAATTTAAAAGAAGAGCTAGGTAGTTCACAAGAAGCATACAAGAATTTGCTTGAACAATATGAAAACTTTGCAAATCTCAATGTTGAACTATCTACTAAAATTGAGCAACTTGAGGCTAGTGCAACAACAAGTGCATGCACAATTAATGATAAGCAACTTGAAAAGAAAAATGAAAAATTAAAAGAAAAGTTAGCTAGCTCACAAAATGATTATCAAAGTTTGCTTGCTAAAATGGAAATCATGTGCAAACATTGTGATGAGCTAACAAATAAAGTTGCTAATCTTGAGGCCGTCAAAAATACCCCCACCAAGGCATCTAAAAGAAATGACATAATTAAAAAGGATGCATCTACCTCTTGCAATGATTTATGTTTAGACTCACCTTTGTGCAACCAAGCTTGTGTTGAGAAAGTGATTGTAGATACATGCACACAAGAGGTTGCAAAAGAGAATGAGCAACTCAAGCAAGAAGTAGCTCGCCTCACCAAGGACTTGACTCAAGTGAAAGGCAAGGCGAAGCAAACCCAACTTCATCAAGATAACACCGTCAAGGGAGTGAAGAAGCTTGATGAAGGACAAACCGTGGTTTGCTACGTGTGCCACAAAGAAGGCCACAAGTCCTATGAGTGCAAGGTGAAGAATGGGGGAGGAGCAAAGAAGAAGGAGAAAAAGCAAACAAGCAAGCTCTCCAACACCTACACCAACAAGGTGGACAAGAAGGCCTCCACACCTTATCTCTTGAAGAAGAAGAAAAATGACAAGGTGGTGGCCATCAAGGTGAACAAGCAAGCCAACAATGGGGTCAAACGCTTTTGGGTGCCAAAGGAAATCATTTCCAACATGAAGAGCACCAAGAAGGTTTGGATCCCGAAAGGGAAGTGAGAAGTCCATTCGGACCTCGGGGAATTTGGAGACTTGGCAAAGTTTGAGTGCATTTCATGGGGTGCATCATGATGGACAAAGTCATTGCCAAGTAGGTTAGTGAATACTATGGACCCAAATTCCCCTTCCCATGTTAGGTAACTAGATGTCATTACTTTCAAATTAGTATTCATTTCAATTGGTTTGTTTTCAATTGATATACTCTTAAAGCATCTAGTTATATTTCATGCCTATGATTGCATTTACATGCTTAATCTTTTGTCATGCATTCAATAGGTATATCATATGGTAGGCTTGCTCGGTTTCATTATTAACCCTTGGAGCAAACCTACATGGTTTAAAATTGTTTAGAAGCACGGCACATAGCTTGCTTTACAATTATTTATCAAATATGTGCCAAAGTCCAAATTGTGGATAATCTCTCCCAAATATCATCTTTCAAGTGGTATTTTGATTCTTAAATCAATGTGCACAAATGGTACAAGTATTCAACACTTGTGTGCACATATTTAGGGGGAGTAATTCTACAACTTGGATGCTTTGAGACTATCACTTATTCAAATGGTATCAATTTTTCAAACCTATCACATGTATAATAGTCTCATTGTAAGGAAATTGGAGTCCCCGGAGTTAAGCATTATTCTTCAATTGGCTAATCATGTTGATTTCATTTCATATTTATATGCTTTCTCCATGCATTATATAGATTAAACTCCCTTGTACAATAACTTGCTTACTATGCATATGCTTTGCTTTCTACCATATGTATGCATATATTTAGGGGGAGCTTAGTCTATATAATGTGAGAGTCAAATTTTGTGATCCATTTCACTCTTATACAAAGGATCATGAAATTTGACCCTCCCTTGTGCTACTAATGTCTTCCTTTTCGGTGTTTGATGCCAAAGGGGGAGAATTTGAAGGACCAAAGGCAAGCATCAAGTTGATGTCTACAAGTGGTAATGGTCCGAGAAAGGGAGGAAAGTGAATTATGGATTAGTCTAAGTAATGGGAGAAATTTTTTTAGAAAGCTAGGCTTTAATCCATAATATCACATGGGGACATTTGCAAGGGCAAGACAAGCTTTTAAATAAAAGTTTTAATTGGTATCTTACAATTGACTTCAATTGGTATCCCTAAATATCTTATATGATTTCAATTGGTATCTTTAAGTATCAAATAAACTTGCCCTTTTGCATTGCATCCTAGCAAGTAGGTAGTTTTTAACTTCTAAATTCTTATTATTTGCTTGCCTTGGTCGTGTTGGCATCAATCACCAAAAAGGGGGAGATTGTAAGGAAAATGGACCCTTGGCCCATTTACTTTGGATTTTGGTGTTTGATGACCAACACAACCAAATTGGACTAATGAATTTGCAAGTGTTTGTTTTGTAGTCCAACAGGGTGCAAGACGTGACTTGGACGAAGGCGACGTGATGATCCGATGATCAACACCTTAAGCAAGACTTTAGGAGCACAAGAAAAGACCCAAGATATCAAGCAAAGTCCAAGCATGAAGATAGGAACCAAGCCGTACGCAAGATCGCGAAGAAACGAGCTCGCAGAGGCAACCGGACGCTGGACCGGACGCTGGAAGCGCGACCGGACGCTGGACCGGTGGCTCGACAGACAGGCGACCGGACGCAAGGACCGACGCTGGCGGCAACCGACCGGACGCAGGAACGCAGCGTCCGATCGAGTACAGAAAGGTTCCAGAGCGGCACATCTGCGACCGGACGCGTCTGGTGGCAGGCGACCGGACGCTGGCCAGCGTCCGATCAGCATATTGCCGGCTCAACGGTCGGGACGACCGGACGCGTCCGGTCAGGACGATTCAGCGTCCGGTCAGTAGCAGTTTCAGCGGGAATTCGACCCCAACGGCTACTTTCTCAGTGGGGCTTATAAATACAACCCCCAACCGGCCATTTGAGGTGTGTGGAGCTGAGGAAACATACCAAGAGTGTTGATACACCATTTGAGTGATCTCCACATGCATAGTGCTTAGTGTTTTATTAGGTGATTAGCATAAGTGCTTTGCGAAGTGCTTAGGTTGATTAGACCACCGCTTATGCGCTTGCTCTAGGTGTTTGCCTAGTGTTTAGTGAGGTTTGCATACCTCTTGCCACCCCGTGCTTGCGAGCACAAGTGTTGTACATCGGAGGGGCTTGAAGTCTTGCGAGATCACACCAACCGCGTTTGTGGTGTGGCCGCCACCAGTGTACCGGAGGGAACAAGGCCCGCGGCGTTTCGGCCGGAAGCTTGATAGTGAAGACGGCGGGGAGCATCCGGGAGAGGCTTGCCAGAGGCACTTCAGAGACCCACTTGCGCGTGGGGAAGGCCCGAGGCTATCCACGGAGTTACCCGACCGGGAGCTTGGCCCTTGTGAGGGATTCCTTGCGAGGGGCTCCAACGAGGACTAGGGGGAAGCTTGCGCGCTTCTCGATACCTCGGTAAAAATACCGGAGTCGTCGATGGGAGTTTGCATATCTCTACCTTGCTCTTTAGCTTCCGCATTTACATTGATTACTTTACTACGTTTGCGGTAGAGATAGCAACACACTAGCAAAACCATAGTTGCACATCTAGATAGCTTATCTATTGCATAGGTTTTGCTAGGGTTAGAAAAAGAGGCCATAGTTTAGAGTTAGAATTTTAAGTTGCCTAATTCACCCCCCTCTTAGGCGTCACGGTCCCTTCACTCTTCCTCTCCCGGATCCGGCGACCGTGGATCCAGCGTGGGCTGCACGGATCCCTCCTTCCTCGGCCAGATCCGGTTGGGGGCGGTGGCGCTCCCCTCCTTCCGCGGCCAGATCCGGCGTGCGCTCCTTCTCACCGCCGGAGCACCTCCACTACCGCAAATCCGGCGCCCTTCCTCACCGCGAGCGGTGGATCCGGCGCAGCGGCGCTCCTGCCCCTCTCCGAACACGGCGGCCTCTCCGGCGACGGATCCGCAACAGATCGGGCTCCACGCGCGCGGCGGCGGGGGCCGCGCCCCGGAGGTGGTGCGGGCACGGCGGGTGCAGCGGCGGATGGGCTCGATGCGGGGCCCTGGATGGGCTCTCGTTTGGGCTCGTCGCTTTTTTATTTTTTTATTTTCATTAAGGGTTGCCCGCCTCGGTAAACCCTTTTTGCCCGCCTCGGTTAAGTTTATCGTAGTAGTGATCCTTTTTTGTTAACCGCCGGTGAGCAGCGATCTGTTGGTCCATATGGCTAACAAGGAATGAAGTTGTATTTAACAAATGTTAACAAAAAAATTCTTTTGCAGGTTCTTTTTAGGGAACCCATTGGCTTGGGTTCTGGCCTCAGTTGCAACGGTGTAAGGTGCAAAGGGAACTGGTGTTGGAGGCGTGCTGCAAGTTGGAGAATGTGGCTATGTGTTTCTTCGCGTTCTTAATTCGGATGGCCCTTTATTTTAAGAATTGAGTTTTGAGTCGGTTCTGTTTTGTAAACTCGGTCTGGTTGCTGTGGTGGTTATTTTGTAATAATTTGGTCCGATTCCTCTATTTAGGGAATAAAGCCGGATTTTTTTCATTTTCCAAAAAAAAATGAACTATATTTTCATACTACACTAAATTATTTTGATTCGTAGAGGCGTTGATAGTCTTCTGTACAAAGTTGGCCAATTTTAAATAGTTTGACTTAGCCACCTAGGACAACGTAACTCTAATATTGAAGTTATTTCCATTTTTGCACAGTTTTCTGAGGATCTTTTGACCTAGCTATAGTACGTAGCTGGTGTCTACACAAGTTGCAATTCGTGCAAATAAAGACGGCGTGTTGGTTTCGTATATGAATATTATTGCTTGAGGATCCTCGCACAGTACACGTATATTGTCATTCTTTGTACGTCGTCATGTAAAGTTCGTACGCCCTCTATTTCAAAATTATGTGGTATATGCATATTTCAGTTTATCTGGATAATAAGCCTTTGACTTACATTTACTCTATTGGCATCACATTCATTCGATACATACAAAATCGTAGCCATATGCCCATATTTACGTTTTTTTTCAATATGAATCTAATAGCATCAAATTTTTTTATTTTTTTTTGTAAATTATGGCCCTATTTGGTACAGCTCAGCTTCATCAGGGAATTTGTTTTTCTGAGTTTTAGCATCACAAATAGCTTTCTCGGTGAAGGTAAAGTTATTTTGAAGATCCGTATGGCAAAACAGGCACATAGGAGACAAGAGATTAAATTGACTCAAATGCCCTTAGCTTTTCTTTCCCTTCTGTATATTCTGTTCTCTTCTTGGCATGGTGCCCCAGTGGCCTGGCCCCGCGCCCCCACAGCGGCACGCTGGCCCTGCACCACCAACGGAGGCGGGTCCGCGCGACAGCGCCCGGCGACGCCCCGGCCCTGCACCCCAGCGGCGCCTCGGCCCTACGCCCCCACTGGCGGCGGGTCCATGCGACCGCGCCTGGTGGCGGGTCCGACAGGCGGCTGAGCCTGCGCTCCTGGCGAGGAGACGCGCCATGCACACCATCGGAGAGGAGGTGGCCCTCGCACCCAGCACAGTGGCGCCCGACGGCGCATGCGCCCACACCCCGGCGAGGCGGCGGCGCTCGCGCCTCGGCACGGCGGCGGCGCCCCGGCTCCTTCGCGTGTGCAGCGCCCAGGCCCTGCTCACCGGCGGTCCTCACGCCCACGCCGCGCGCTCCTTCCGAGCAGGGGGGCACACAGTCTTTTGCGTTTTGTTGGGCCCAGATTTGGCATATGAAGATGAGATAAGCTACTTTTTTTTTTTTGTTCATCCTAACTCATCCATGCTAACTCATCAAACCTTTAGGTGAGGAGAAAAAAAAAACTACTTCCCGTATGAAGCTATTTTGAAAAATGGTGTCGGTAAAAAAAAAACGGCTCATGAAATTATTGGTGAAGCTATGCCAAACAGTCTTCCGCTTGCACTACCAATTCATTTAAAAATATGTTTATATACTCTCTATGACAATAAATTTGTGAGTTTATATGTCTTGAAAAGAAAACATTTTGAGAACATTTGTAGAGGCAGTAGGGAATAGAGATGACAATGGAGATCCGATTCTGGTTCCTCGTGGGAAATTCCCCTATTAGGGGCGGGCATGGAGAAAATTTAGTCCCAAGAGGAATGAAAAGGGTGGAAAAACTATCTCTATAGGATTTGTGGGGACGGGAACGAGAAACTATCCCCTATCCCCATTCCCCGTGTCCCTGCCCTGCGAAGCTATTTCTGGTAGCAATCTTGCATCAATCTATTAAGTGCACTGATCTATTATTTTCATATAGATATACTATACTAGACATACGGAGGTCTATTGATGATTTGATATATTTTAATGATAAGTTGATGGATTTTCCAAGGTTCTTGCTGTTAATCTATTATTGAATTTGTGAAATTTGATAAGCTTAAGTGGGGATGGGAAGTCCTCACGGGGATTAATTCCCCAACGGGGACGGGGATGGGGAAGAAATTATCCCCGATGACATTTGCGGGAACAAGGACGGAGAAATTTCATCCCTGCGTGGACGGGGATGGGGACCTAACCCCCAAAGAGGAATTTTCCGTTGACATCTCTAGCTGGGAAGCCTCTATAGACTACGTGTTCGTGTCAACGATTTGTAGAGGCAGCTCTTGTTTCCAGCCACCTCTACAGATCGATTTTCTAGGGATGGCTAAAAAGAGTCGCCTCTACAAATTGTTTCTCAGAAATCACAGCCCAAAACTAGCAAAAAAAATAATCTGGGGAAGCCCCTAAAAGGATCAAGATGCCCAAGAGGGTGGTGAATTGGGCAAATTCTAATTTTTTGCAATAATTAAGCCCTACACTTAGCTCATTTCACCCCTTGTGCTTAGAATGTGTTTCTATTGTTCTACCGCACAAAAGTTTTGCACTCTAGGTTCTAATTATACTCTAGCATGACAATTCTATGAATGTAAAGGCATGAAATGAATTGCACAAATGTAAATGTTCAAAGTAAAGGGAGGGAAAGGAACACGGCGATGTTTCCCCGAGGTATCGAAGAGTCGCCACTCCCCACTAGTCCTCGTTGAAGCACCCGCGCAAGGGTGTAGCTCCCCCTTGATCCGCGCAAGGATCAAGTGCTCTCTACGGGCTGATTCTTTGACACTCCGCCGCGATGAATCGCCCACAACCGCTCACAACATGACTTGGGTCATACACAAGCTCCGTCAAATGATCACCAAGCTCCTAATCACCACCGAGTCGTCTAGGTGATGGCGATCACTAAGAGTAGCAAGCACAAACTTTCACTTGACTAAGACAAGCCTAATGAGACAGGTGGATGCACACTTGCTTCAGTGATAGAAATAGATGGAATACATATAAGCATCACATTATATTCTAGATATCAGCGAGATCCTAATCAAAAGCAAGCAGTGAGGTACGAATAGAATAAATTTGGCTTACTACCTTAGAACAAGAAGAATCCCTGTGAAAAGGTGAGTGTCACTGACAAACGTAGGGGCACCACGAATCAAGGCAACCAGAACAAGATAGGGGGCGCTGCATGTCACGGAAATGCTGGTGCACGGCACTAGACGTTAAGGTGGGGCACTGCAACAGAATCGTGAGGAAATTGATCAAATAGTGAAGCAGAGTTGGTTTAGGCAAAGCGTCAAACACCTGGTGGGTAGTGGTGGTGCTCACCCTAGTGGAATGGTAGTCGGCTAAGGGGAATCACCGGAGCGCAAGCATGGGACGCTGAGAGAATGACACGCGAGGTCGCCTAAGGGAGCTGAGACACCGATGAGTTGAGGCGAGGAGGAAACTCCGGTGGAGACAGCGAGCACCAGGCGGGCACGATGAGGAGCAGGGCCGAGAGCAGGGCATAGGCGCGGTGGCTGAGATGTGAGGACAGCGCGTCGGCTAGGGTAGTACGGCGTGGGCGTGGTGGTGGAGGCGCGGGCACAGGCATGGTGGTGGAGGCACAGGCACGGCGGCGGAGATGCAGGCACGGTGAGGGCAAGGCAGCGTGAACACGGTGATATAAATGAGGGCCCCCTTGTGTTAGTTATAGAAGAAATGGATCTAATCCACATGAGTTGAAGCGACCGGACGCACCGGTGAAAACGACCGGACTCAAAAAAACCAGAGTCCGGTCGAGTACAGAGAGGTCTAGAAATGCCCAAATGGTGATCGGACGCGTCTTATGACACGTGACTGGAGACGCCTTAGAGTCCGATCGTTCTTGAGAACCAACACTCACAAGACCGGACGCGGAGGCACATCACACTTGACGCTGGGCAAACACTGTTCAGCGTCTGGTCCTCCTTCAGGCAGCAGTTCCTCAGAAGTACTAACCGGACGCTCGGTAGCAGAGTCTGGTGCAACAAGCGTCCGGTCACACTTCAGCTACTATTTGCTTCGATCCTACACGCCGTTTTTTCCCAATCGAGTCCCAACTTTAATAAGACCAAATAAACACAAATTGGGACTGATACGAGAGACTTCTCTCAAACCCTCAAAAAAATTTAAAATAATTTGCCTTCGGCTATAATCTTTTTAGGAAATAGGCAACAAAAGGGCGAGGAGCAACATGTGGCCACACAATAGAGTTTAAAAAAAAACCAATAGGAGCTTCAAATGCTCTCCTATTTGTAGACGAACACAGCGGATGCTCAAAAGATAACTAAAAAGAAATGACAAAGTAACACACATGCATATGCAATGCAATACTGAGAAAGTAAATCTAGTTGCTTGTCAAGTTTGATCCAAGGTTAAGCTTCTTCACACTGCTTTTCGGCGGTTATCTTAACCATGTTAGACAAGCCCTAAGTGCATTACTAAAAATTAAACATGTTTATATTACAATGCAATGCAAGGGACAACATGCAAGCTCATTTTTTAGTGAAGTTACTTAGGTCAAGCACATTGAGCTCATTTCCTCAACCGACTAAAATGTAGCCTCATCTAGCGGTTTTGTGAAGATATCCGCCAACTTGATCCTCAGGTCCTTACACCTTCTAGTGATATATCATTTTTAGCAACATGATCTCTAAGAAAGTGATGACAGATATCTATGTGCTTGGTGCTGAGAGTGTTGAACTAGGTTACTTAGCAAGTTTTACCGTGCTCTCATTGTCACACAAAGAGGTACCTTTTCTAGAACTACACCATAGTCTAGAAGAGTTTGCTTCATGTAAAGAATTTGTGCACAACAAGCACCCACGGCAATGTACTCCGCCTCGGCGGTGGACAAGGCCACACTATTTTGCTTCTTAGAGGTCCAAGACACTAGTGATCTACCAAGCAAATGGCACCCTCTGGATATGCTTTTTCTATCAATTTTGCAACCGGCATAATCCGAATCAGAATAGCCAACTAGTTGGAATCTAGCTCCTTTGGGATACCAAAGACCAATGCTTGGTGTGTGCTTAAGGTACCTAAGGATTCTTTTAACGGCAACCATGTGAGCCTCCTTAGGATTAGCTTGAAATCTAGCACACATACACACACTAAACATGATGTTCGGGCCTAGATGCGGTCAAATATAATAAACTACCAATCATAGAATGGTAGAGAGTTTGATCAACCGATTTACCTCTCTCATCTAGGTCGAGATGTCCATTAGATGGCATTGGTGTCTTGATTGGCTTACATTCATCCATTTTAAACCTCTTGAGAAGATCCTTGGTATATTTTTCTTAGAGATGAAAATCCCTCTCTCATTTGCTTGACTTGAAAACCAAGAAAGAATGTAAGCTCTCCAATCATAGACATCTCGAACTCCTTCGACATCAATTCACCAAACTCTTTGCAATAGTCTTCATTTGATGAGCCAAATATGATATCATCAACATATACTTGACAAATGAAGATCTCTCCATCAAGCTTCTTGGTGAATAGTGTGGTGTCGACCTTCCCAATGGTGAAGCCCTTCTCAATGAGGAAATCCCTAAGGCGCTCATACCAAGCTCTTGGGGCTTGCTTTAGCCCATATAGCGCCTTGGACAACCTATAAACATGATTAGGATATCTAGGGTCTTCGAACCCGGGAGGTTGATCAACATAGACTAGTTCATTTATGAAGCCATTTAAAAATGCACTTTTAACATCCATTTGATATAATTTCATTTCATGATGAGATGCATATGCAAGAAGGATACGAATGGCTTCAAGTCTTGCAACCGGTGCAAAGGTCTCTCCAAAATCCAACCCTTCAACTTGAGAGAACCCTTTGCAACTAGCCTTGCCTTGTTCCTCACAACGATGCCTTGATCATCTTGCTTGTTGTGGAACACCCACTTTGTTCCAATGACTCTTGCATCTTGTGGTCGCTCTTCAAGTGTCCAAACTTCATTGCGGGTGAAGTTGTTCAATTCTTCATGCATGGCATTTATCCAATCTGAGATCTTGAAGAGCTTCTTCTACATTCTTAGGCTCAATGCAAGAAACAAATGAGTGATGTTCAATAAATGAAGCAAGTTTTTGAGAGCGAGTCATTACACCCTTTGAAGGACTCCCTATGATGAGATCTTGTGGATGTGCTTGTAAGTAGAGGGTGAAGTTTCTTCTATCAACCACTTGAGGAGGAGGTTGTGGAGCATCAACATCTTGAGCTTGTGCCACCATTTGATCATGGAGACATGAGTATCTTCATTTTCTACTCTCCCATCTTTATCATCATCTTGTGGCACATTTGATGAAGAGGGTGGATCAATCACTTGTACATCATCTTCATCATCTTTGGGCTTGATGTCTCCAACCTAGAAATGTTCCTCACGACCTCCCTCAATGGTTCATCACTTACAATCATCAAGATTCTCATTGCTTCTTGGGAGACATATATTCATCAAATTCCACATTATATGTTTTCTTCAACCAAACCGGTGGCATGATTAAATACTCGATATGCTTTAGACTTTGATGAGTAACCAAAAGAAAACCAATATCACAACGTCTTTAGAACTTCCTAGGTGTTGTCCGCTTCTTGTAGATTAAACATTTGCAACCAAACACCCGGAAGAATGAGACATCCAGCTTCTTCCCATTGAGCAACTCAATAAGGGGTCTTGCCAAGAAACTTTTGAAGAAATAGGCGGTTGGATGCATAGCATGTCAGGTGTTGATAGCTTCCACCCATAGAGCTCGGGTGTATTGTACTCATCAAGCATTGTTCTTGTAAGGGTGATAAGTGTCCGGTTCTTTCTCTCTACTACATCATTTTGTTGAGGAGTGTATAGTTGTAGAGACCTCATGCTTGATCCCAACTTCATCATAATATGCTTCAATGTTTGTGTTGTCAAATTCTTTTCCATTGTCACTTCTTATCTTCTTGAGCTTCACTTCAAATTCATTTTGTGCTCTCTTGGCAAACTTCTTGAAACATGCGGCCACTTCGGTCTTGTCATGAAGGAAGAACACCCAAGTATATCTAGAGTAGTCATCAACTATCATAAGACAATAGAGATTGCCTCCAAACTCTTGTAAGTTGTTGGTCCAAATAGATCCATGTGGAGAAGCTCTAGCACTCTTGTTGTTGACATGTAAGCTTTGGTTGGATGAGTGTTTGCAACTTGCTTGCTGGCTTGACATGCACTACAAAGCTTGTCCTTCTCAAATTTCACATCCTTCAAATCTCTCACCAATTCATTCTTCATTAGCTTCTTGAGTGAGCTCATCCCAACATGTGCAAGTCTTCTATGCCAAAGCCACCCAAGTGATGTTTTGGTGAATAAGCATGTCTTCAAGTTTGCATCTTCGGAGGTGAAATCCACTAGATATAGGTTGTTGTATCTAAAGCCCTTGAATATAACTTGATCATCATCTTTCTTTGACACAACCACTTCCTTCTCGGTGAACAAACATTGAAAGCCAAGATCACACAATTGACCAACGGATAGCAAGTTGAAACTCAATGAAGCAACATATAGCACATTTGATATTGAATGATCATTTGATATTGCAACTTTGCCCAATCCTTGAACTTTGCCCTTTGAATTATCACCAAATGTAATCCTTTCTTGACCATCTACTTCTTCATCTAGTGAGGTGAACATACGAGGATCACCGGTCATATGTTGAGTGCAACCACTATCAATAACCCAATGACTTCACCGGTCTTGTAGTTCACCTACACATAAGAGATCAAGCTTATTGTTTAGGGACCCAAACTTGATGAGGGCCCTTGACTTTCTCAACTAGTGACTTTGCAACCCAAATTTGCTTAGGCCTATTCTTGTTGGGTGGACCTAAGAACATGACTTTCATCTTTCCACTAGAATCCTTTCTAAGCATGTAGTGAGCATTGAAGGCAAAGGGTCTAGCATGCTTGGGCAAGGGTTGTGGTGGTGGAGTTTGACACTCATGAGCAAAGTGACCTTCTTGTCCACACTCAAAGCATCTCTTTGGCTTAGGCTTTGACTTGTAT